>NC_050515.1:6640552-6645826 GCF_002922805.2 Oryzias melastigma
TAGCTCCGGTTGGTTTAGTGAATAGTGGGAAGTCCCAGAGGTATTTGGAGCTTGTCCCCCTTCCAGAAGTGGACCGGCCGGCGCTCAGCGGGGCTTTGTGTGTGTGTGGGGGTGAGGAGGCCGAATGGAGGAGTTTTACTGTCATTCTAGCGAACGCTGCGAAGACGATGTTTTTATTCTTCAAAAAAACATATTTTGATTTTTAAAACGGAGGATTAAAAAGTGTTTTTTGTGGGATTTTGGAACTAAAAAAACAAATTGAAAAAGTTAATGTTATTACATGACTTCCAACTGGACTACAAAAATAAAATTTGGGATTCATCTTGAACCATTTAGGAAAACGTCTATTAAATCCACTTTTGCTTTAGCGTCTCATGATTCCATTCTAACAACCTGAGGATGGATTTACAGTTTGTCCACAAAAATCTCTTCATTTCATTATCAAAATTACAAATAAACAAACCTTAATAGAATATAATCCAGTAGAAATTATTTTGATTTTATTCTTAATTGAACTTAAAGTAAGCCGGTGCCTTTTTGAACGTTTTGACTACAGTTTGCTCTCGAGGCGGGAATGTTGAAGTATCTCATGATGTGATTATGAAACAATCATCAATGCATCCCAGATCTGCACGTTTCCAGAAATGTTTCTCTTTACTATAAGACAGTAGTCCATGTGTCAAAGTCAAGGCCCTCTGGGTAATTCTATCCGGCCCTCCAGATCATTTTATTTTATTATTACTAATATCACCAACATGACTTACTTTTTAGACCAGATCAGTGTATTTGTTTAAATTTTATTAAGAAGATAGAAATTCTGACATGAAAAATATTTCGTTGATAATCAAAAATCTTTCATGTTCCCAGAACTCAACAACCTTATATAAGATAAAGTTATTTTATCATTAGACCAGCTTTGATGAAAAAACATGTCAAAATTAATAAAGTTTTTAGTAGCCGCACTTGGAGATTTAGCAAATTTGTTGCGTTTCCTACATATTTAGTTTTGCTGTGACAAACACTTAACTTAAATACTTTTATCTAATTGACCTTCAACACTTTGAAAGCCAAAATGCTTCCAAACGGTTGATTTAAGCGAAGTCGAGGTCAACAAAATCTGGAAGGTCAGCCATGTTTTGGCACTCTTCCAAAAGAAAAACGCTTCACGTTTAGTTCTGCTTGTTACTTTTACTTTAAATCAGGGGCATAAACATTTGTTGAATTAATAAAAAACTAAATAAAACTTCTAAAAAGTAACTTTTTAAACATAAATATGAGTAAAAACAGACAGGAATATTATTACAGAATAAATCAAATTAAACCTTAAATAATTTTCAATATTTTTTCATGTATTCTGTGTAATTATACAAGTTAGTTGCTTCAATATGTTAGCACGATAACATCGGGTCATTTAAATGATCTGGAGGGCCGGATGTAATTATCCTGAGGGCCTGATCTGGCCCCCGGGCCTCGACTTTGACACATGCGCTTAAAATCATATAAATATTTCAATCATTAATTATTTAGAATTCTTAAAACAATTCACAAACATTTATGGATTGTAATAACGCATCTAAAAATCAATGACTTCTTTACCCACCTCTAGTTTGCTCAAATAATTTCACTTATAACATTTTTTGTGATAATGTTTGATCTATTTTGCACAACCCCACTTTTATTTTTTCACTTTACTTTTTTTTTCATGTAACACAATATTTCCACAATGAAAATAACACAAAAACTGAATTCCAAGTAGTAAAGTTCTTTTTTTTTTTTACTGCAAAAATCACAAGAATTGAGATCAAATGATCTTTTGTGACGAAGTTGAAAAAAAAGTGTAAAAAAAAATTATTGTAAAGGTTTTATTTACAATTATGTGCCATAACTCCTGTTATGTTTGTTTTAAAACTAAAATTCCCAACTTTTTAGAAACCTTGATGTTACATTTTTTATCCTAATGGTGAATTGATGCCATTCCAAACATTGGTAAACGCATAAGTGTATGTAGAGAGACTACAAGTCCCAAAAGGTGGACAGTTCAGTTATTTTTGTTTGACAGTTTTAAATTATTGTGTGATTTCGTTTGTACTCAGAAAAAACATTTTTAATAAAATACTGCGTTTGTCCTAAACATAAATGAAATTGTTGTGTTTTGATTCTCAGAAATGACAGAGAATTACCCGTCGTGTCCAAGAATTTCCGTTCCTTGAATTGTTTTGTTTTCGTAGCTGTAATCTCTAGATCAATTTGTTTTTACATGTGTACATTTTTTTATTATTTGAGCTGTTCGTATTGTTACTAGATTGACTGTGTTGTCGGGGTGAAGCTGGATTTATGAATCTTCTGCGTGTAGGATTAAAAAACAGTGGATCTTGGGAGGCATTACAGAGGGGTTTGGAGGATTACACCTCCATCCCGCTTTTCTGGAGAGAAGCCCTTCAGTCAGGGGGGTGGACTCAGGGAGGCGCTGGAATGAAACCAGAATTAAGACGAAGATTTGGTCCAAAAGCTCCCACCTTCTCACGTCAGGATTTCATGTTTCTCCATCACCTAAATTCACACTGTCAAGTCAACCCCCCCACCACATTTACTCTGCTTAGACTAGAGTTGGATTATTTTTTTTTTTTTGGGTGGCCCGACCCGACCCGGCCCGTTCCAGCCAACAGATGCCTCCCTCTTTAGGGACACTCACCGCAAGGAGCTCGCGGTTTCTCAAGTGCTGCTGATACTAATCGGATGAGGGATGACATATTGCCGCGGTGAATGGGATTGTCATGGTGGGGGCAGGAGGGCCACACAGATAAAAGGGGGCGATGTGTGTTTGTGCTTTGTTGTGTTTCTGAAGGATCCCAAACAGAATATGAATGGAAAAACAAAAAGGTTGTGTGGAGCAGAGATGAGATAAAAACAGTGGCAGGAGAAAATCAATAATCAGAAGGAATCCCAAATCCAGACTTTAACCGCTAATGAATCATCTTAATGATGCTGTCAGCTGCATCATTTTTTAGATCTTCTGTATTTTATTGTGATAAATGTCCTTTTATTGAACACTGAGGCCTTTTGTAGTTTCTTTTTGCCCTGATAGTTTTCTGTCACTCAGATGAGGACAAACCAGGTCACCATGATCGAGCGTTAATGTTCAGATGTAAAATTCTCAGTTTTTGACCAAACTTGTTCAGAACTGACTGTGCTCTTCCGCAAACATGGTTGCTGTTTAGAAAAAAGAAAAAAACTTTTTTAGAATAGAACTTATAGAGCTTCTGAAGAGATATCAAAGTAAAAAAATAATAATTTAAGTCATGAGCACCTTTATTATCTGGTGTGCACCAGAAAATGAAGTGAAAAAAAATCCTCTTTTTTTTCTAAAAATGGAAAAATGTATTTATTTGTTTAAAATATGAAGTTAAAAAAAATCTTGTTACTAACTGGTGTGCATGATATAGTAACCTGTGTGCAAGAGATAGTAACTGGTGCGTATGATCTAGTAACTAGTGCACATGATATAGTAACTGGTGCGCACAAGAGAGTAAATATATTTAAAATGAATAGTAACTGGTGTGCACAAGATAGTAATGGGTATACATAAGATAGTTAATATATTTAAAATGAATAGTAACTGGTGTGCATAATACAGTGACTGGTGCGCACAATAGAGTAACTGGTGCACAAAAGATAGTTAATATTTAAAATGAATAGTAACTGGTGTGCGCGAGATAGTAACTGGTGCGCATGATATAGTAAATGGTGTGCACAAGACGGCAACTGGTGCGCACAATATAGTAACTGGTGTGCATAAGATAGTTAATATATTTAAAATGAATAGTAACTGGTGTGCATAAGATAGTTAATATATTTAAAATGAATAGTAACTGGTGTGCAGAACATAGTAACTGGTGCGCACGATACAGTAACTGGTGTGCACGATATAATAACTGGCATGCACAATATAGTAACTGGTGCACAAAAGATAGTTAATATATTTAAAATGAATAGTAACGGATGTGCCGGAGATAGTAACTGTAATAATTTTTTTCTTTAACTTCAATTATTAGAAAAAGAACATTTATTTTTTTACTTCATTTTTTCTTTATACTTCGATATCCTTTTAGGGGCCTCATAAGAACTGCTTCTAATCCATTGCAGATGTTTGCTAGCATTAACTATCACAATGCAACAAAACAACAAACAGTGAAGATCTTGCACAAGTTCTAATACTGGGGAAATGAAAGGGAACAGAAAGAAGAAAAGTCATGTATATATATAAAAGAAGGAGCTTTCCAAACATATTTGTATGTATTACAATTTAACACATCAAGAATAAAGAAACAACATATTATTCTAAAGTTAAGTAAAAAGTTAAATCAACATCAAAATATTTTTGGTTTGAGAAAACATGTCTTAGTGACTAGATTATCTTTCTTAAAATGAGATTTCTTGGTAAGACCGTAAGGCCTGTTTTTGCAGTGCAAAACCAAAGAACCTATAAAGGGAAACCTCTGAAACAGAAGAATTCTGTGAAGCCATTTTTGTTCTAGCTGCAGAACGGATGAAGACGCACGGTGTTGAAGTCCCGGGACTCGTGGTCTTCATGAATAGTGTTGCTTGGAGATGCAGACTTAAGCCCATTAGTGGAAAACACCTGTGTTTTCTCTTCTGGTTAAATTCATATGGCTTTTTTAATGAGCTTTTCTGACCGCTCGCCTTCCAGACCTCTAAACCTATTATAGCACTCTTCCCTCCGCGCTCAAGCTCTCTTACAGCCAGACCTCAGTGAAGTACACGACTCTTTGGATGTTTTTAGTTGTTGCTACACCTTCACAACATTTAACTCAGTGATTACTTAAGGAAGAGTCTTATTTGTATGAACTGAGGACAGAATAACAGACATATAAAAATCTATTTATATGAAATCTTCAGGGCGAGAACAGATAACAAGAAGAACAGGCAGAAAGCATTTTAGTGGATGGGTTTTTTGAAATTTCTTTCTTCCTCGTTTAATAAGTATTGCATTGTTTTTAGTGAATCAGTTTCACTTTAAAGAAAATAAACTTTAGTTTTCTGCCAAACTACAGTCAGTTGACCATAGCAGAAGGAAAGTTTCTATTCAGACAACAAATCATTTTTATTTAGTGTTTAAGTTCAGTTTTAATCTCCATAGCCATGTGTAGCTTCTTTATCCATCCATTGTGGCTCTTTTGAAAACAAATGGTTTAAATAATGAATAGGTTTTTAGTTTAGTTTATTCAATTTTGTGGTGGTTTATTATTAAAATAA
>NC_050515.1:6647103-6649159 GCF_002922805.2 Oryzias melastigma
TCACATTTAATAAAGGTTTTCTATGAAGGTGCTGAAAAGAAAAAGACTCAAACCTCAGTGTTTGGAACACAAAACACAGCGGCAACTTTCAATTTTAGTTTGCAAATAAAACTCAATGGTAGGAACATCATTTTTTATACATATAAATTTATTTTTACTGCTCTAGTTTTTACTTTTACTTTATTTGGGATGAAGATCAAACACGTTTATTTAGGGCTGCCACAATTAGTCGACTAATCAAGAAGAAATCGACCATTAAAATAATCGACAACTAATTTAATAGTCGATTAGTCGTTACTTTATATTATATGGAGTCGGAGTGTAGTACAGTTGAAATTTACAACGGCATTATGCTAGCTTTTTGGACTATTTGGGCATTTATCAAGTTTAGCTGAGATTTCAGCTACATGTTAGCTATTTTGGCTTTTTTGTTTAATAGGCTATATTGTTGTTTAGCTAATATTTCAGCTACATGCTAGCTATTTTGGCTAGTTTATAATTTTGTTCAGTTTTTAGGCTAATTTGGAGTTTAGCTAATATTTCTGATGAATGCTAGCTGTTTTGACTAACTTAGGCTTTTTTCAGCTTTTTAAGCTAATTTGGCATTTAGCTAATATTTTAGCTGGCTATCAGCTTCAGCATCTTCAGCTATCAGCACTAGCATCCTCAGAGGTCAAATTCAACTTACAGCATTCACACTAGCATTATAGCTGGTAATGCTATATATCTAGTTTTTAGTTAGTTTAGAGCTAATGATGGTTAAGGTGTGTGCTTTACATACAGTTTGCCCATTACCCGATTAGTTGACTAATCTGAAAAAATAATCGGTGATTAGTCGACTATTAAAATAATCATTTGTTGCCGCCCTACTTTTATTTATGTTGCATTTAATGCAACTCATCAATCATGACTTTTTAAAAATCATCACCTGTCCACACAGAATTGTTTTAGAGATGCTCAGGATAGACAAACTGACTCAAAAACAACAAATTCTAAAAAAATTTGGGATAATCTGATTAAATTTATTTCCCAAACTGGCCTAGAATGTATTTGATAATAACAGTAGCCTCATTTTTTTTAACTTAGTTGAGAATAAAACAAAAAATGGCAACTCTGAACCCCCCTGCATTTGTATAGTTATAATGTGCAATGATTTATTCTGTGTATAAAAACATCTTGGTACATGTAGAAGTATGTTTAGGTGTAGGTTTGTGTATGTATATCTAGGGATATGTATGCTTTTCTATTTATTTATTTTTTTTTTTACTGCAAGACTTTCTCATGTATTTTGGACTGAATTTAAACAAATATTGATTGATTTCTGCACATGTTGATTATCACTGTAAACAGGGGTGGATTCAGCAGTTTGGGGGCCCCAGGCAAAAATGTGCAACAGTTGTACTCACCTTTTTTAAAAAAAAAAAATCTTTATCCAACGTCAAATAACTTCTTCATTGTTCCACTAGTAGACAGATTCAATGTCCTATGTTTTCATCAACAGGAAAATCTATTCTCTAACTGAACGTGAAAGAGAAAAAAAGTTACTTGAAATAATTTTTTCTGCTTTGATGCTCAACTTTCTATATTTTTATAGACTTGATTCCCCACTTTAACAGTATATTGTTTGTTTGCAGTATTTTCCAGGTCGCTCTGTGGTCATGAACCTGTTAAAGTCGGTCAACTCCTGGCTTCAGAATACGACTGCAGATCAAATTTCCTATGAGGCGTTTAGGGAAATGCTGGACAACAAAGCTCAGGTAAGAAAAGATAGTGAATGTAGACACTGTCTAAGATGTAGCTGTGTGATTGCTTAGTAATCATTCACACTGTACTGATTCTCCTGCTTCTTTCTGTACGTTTTGCGCCACGAAAAAACTCAATCACACTTTCATCAATTTCAGCAATCTTGGTATCAAAACATTCAGCTCGTTCAGGACATTTCTGCTTGTATTTTTGGTATCTATAAACATTTTTTTTTAATATTGAGCAAAATATGCCCCATAGGAAATGAATGAGAAAGTCTTCAAATGTTTAACTTTTAAGTAGCTTAGCAACA
>NC_050515.1:6650634-6674645 GCF_002922805.2 Oryzias melastigma
ATCCCTGGTAATGCTATATATCTAGTTTTCATTTAGTTTAGAGCTAATGATGGTTAAGATGTGTGCTTTACAACCAGTTTGCCCATTACCCGATTTGTTGACTAATCTGAAAAAATAATCGGTGATTAGTCGACTATCAAAATAATAGTTTGTAGCAGCCCTACTTTTATTTATGTTGCATTTAACGCAACTCATCAATCATGACTTTTTAAAAATCATCACCCGTCCACACACAATTGTTTTATAGATGCTCAGGTAAGGCTGGGCGATATGGCAAAAATATAAAATCACGATTTTTAAATTTTATTTCACGATTTCGATTTTATTACGATTTTTTAAAAATAAATTCAAATTGACAAAAATTTAATTTTAATGATTTAGCGACGGTAAGATTTAGGCTATTACAGTAGCTAGCTAAAGCTATGCAAAGAGCTAGCAAAACAACGCAACACCGTGCATCTTGACCGAACATTTTACGTGTTTCCAACATGAATTACCATCCGTTTTTGTGCAGGTTGAACGTAAATACGTGCAATTAACATCCCCTGTGTTTAAAAACACGAAACATTAATAAAAACATACATCAAAGAACCAAACTAGCATGTCGCTCATGAGTTGCTAGCACCCACTTTAGCCTAAACTTTAGCACACAGTTCAAAGTTCTCAGCCTGATTTCTCTCTATTAAAATGCGATTCCTGTCCTGTGATGATTCCTCTCCATCGGATTATTTTGTTGTCAAGGTTTTTGAAGTCGATTGCAAGACACTGCATCTCCTTTTGTTACTTTTTCGAACCTCCGTCATTCATTACTCGAGAAGACTCGATCCATATTGACGGCGCACGTGACTCTGTCATGCCGTATGTCACGTGACTTCCAAACAAGAAAAACACACCGGGGGGGAAGCAGCAGCAGCTCGGATTTAAAGTCACAGCAGTCAACAAGCTTTTGCCTTCTCGCTCTAGCAGCTTTTCGTAGAAGATCGTGATAAAACGATCTCTCAAAAATGACAGATCGTCAGCTAATTGACTCAAAAACAACAAATCCTAACAAATTTGGAATAATCTGATTAAATTTATTTCCCCAACTGGCCTAGAATGTATTTGATAATAACAGTAGCCTCATTTTCTTTTAACTTAGTTGAGAATAAAACAAAAATGGCAACTCTGAACCCCCCTGCATTTGTATATAGTTATAATGTACAATGATTTATTCTGTGTTTATTAACTGTATGAAAACATCTTGATACATGTAGAAGTATGTTTAGGTGTAGGTTTGTGTATATATATCTATGGATATGTATGCTTTTCTAGTTTTTGTTTTTTTTTTTACTGCAAGACTTCCTCATGTATTTTGGACTGAATTTAAACAAATATTGATTGATTTCTGCACATGTTGATTATCACTGTAAACAGGGGTGGATTCAGCAGTTTGGGGGCCCCAGGCAAAAATGTGCAACAGTTGTACTCACCTTTTAAAAAAAAAAAAAAAAATCTTTATCCAACGTCAAATAACTTCTTCATTGTTCCACTAGTAGACAGATTCAATGTCCTATGTTTTCATCAAAAGGAAAATCTATTCTCTAAGTGAACGTGAAAGAGAAAAAAAGTTACTTTAAATAATTTTTTCTGCTTTGATGCTCAACTTTCTATATTTTTATAGACTTGATTCCCCACTTTAACAGTGTATTGTTTGTTTGCAGTATTTTCCAGGTCGCTCTGTGGTCATGAACCTGTTAAAGTCGGTCAACTCCTGGCTTCAGAATACGACTGCAGATCAAATTTCCTATGAGGCGTTTAGGGAAATGCTGGACAACAAAGCTCAGGTAAGAAAAGATACTGAATGTGGACAGTAGCTGTGTGATTGCTTAGTAAGCATTCACACTGTAGTGATTCTCCTGCTTCTTTGCGTACGTTTGCGCCACATAAAAACTCAATTACACTTTCATCAATTTCAGCAATCTTGGTATCAAAACATTCAGCTCGTTCAGGACATTTCTGCTTGTATTTTTGGTATCTATAAACATTTTTTTTTTAATATTGAGCAAAATATGCCCCATAGGAAATGAATTAGAGTCTTCAGATTTCAAAATTTTAAGTAGTTTAGCAACAAACCTTTAAACATATTCATGTGCTATGTTTTCATCTTTTATATTAATTAAAAAAAAATGAGTTTAGCTAGTATTTAAGCCACGTGCTAACGTTTTTGGCTAATTTGGCATCTACTAGGGTTTTTTGGAATAATTTGGAGTATAGCTCATATTTAAGAAACACACTAAATATTTTTTTGCAAAATTGGCATGTATTAGAGATTTTTAAGCAAATTTATTACAAATTTTTCAGAAATTTTGTTCAACTTCCGAACTATTTCATAGTTCTTCGAATGACTTTCATTTTTTTAACAAATTTAAGATTTTGCAAATAGCTTTTACATTTTCAACAAATCCATTCAGCAAGTAAATTGAGTCACCATTTTCAGAAAATAGCTTCAGCATCTTCAGTGACTACTTTCATCATTCACATTTGCATCATTGCATTAATGCAACTTTTCTAGTTCTGTTTGTGTTGCCCTCTATGAAACACAAAAGATGCAGATAACATACAGATAATGGCAAAATTGAACAGAGGATGCACACAATCTTCTAATCCAACCATCAGTTGGTCAAAAAGTATCATAAATTGTGATTTTTAAGCTTTCATAAAGTTTCTTAAGAAGAAAGCATTCCTCTTGGTGTCAGCACGTTCATCGATGTTGTCTTTGGAAGGAAGCCTGCATGCCTCCAGTGTGCAGCCTCCTCACAAATTGAAAGAGTCACTTACTTACATCATTAGCTTTTACCAGACAAATCAATGGATCAATGAATCAATGGGAAGGTATGAATGAACTCCCGCCTCAGTTGGAATCGACTCCGCACACACACGAGTAGACACACACCAAATCTTTACTATTGACAAGTGAGTAACCCTGTCAGTCACTCTGGAGCCGTTCAGCCGCGGAAACGACTTTATGTCAGAGAAAATATGTTGTTGGATTCAACGGGGCCTCGCGGTTAGAAATCTGGATGGCTTCTGTTCATTAGTGCAGGGCTGAGCCATTAACCTGAAATTGACTTCCTATTGATCAGGAAACCTACGTGGAGCAGCTTTCATTAGGTGGAACGGGTCAGGTGATGCTGGAGGAGGCGCTCTCTTTTGAGTCGTGGTAAACCTCATGGCGTTGTAGGTTGTTCAAAGTAGGACACAACCGTAATCCGTTTGATGTAACTTCTCTGGTTGTGTCCAAATTCCTTCGATACTTAGTGCACTATAAAGATATATGCCATTTTTTGGGTGTCTAAATCTATAATTCTAAAATCCAGGGCTTTAGAATTTCCCAGAAGTCTCTGGAAAGAAACAGTGTGCATTGTTAGAGGGTTTTAAAAAAATGAATATTTTTAACTGTTTAACTGGGTTTTGGAGTTTTTAATTGACTGTTTAGTCAGTAAAAGTCTGGAACCATCAATTATCAACTTTGAGTGTTAACCCCGGTGTCCCACAAGGCTGTGTACTGGGTTTTGCCAACAAAAATAGAGTTCTGTTAGCGACCCAAATGAGAAAGATCCTTGGCGACAATAACTTAATTTAACAGTACACACAGACTGAACAAACGCACAAGAGACAAAAACATCAACAATGAACTGTATCCACACACAACAATAACACATTAACACTACCATGCAAACTTCCTGAACATTATTTGCTTAATTTTAAATTCTCAATCTAATATGTTTAGTAAAACACAGAGGGCCCAGTACACAACCTTGTGGGATGCCAGGATTAATGCTCAAAGTTGATAATTCCAGAGTTTTACTAACTAAATACAGTCAGTTAAAAACTCCAAAACCCAGTAACACAGTTTGAAATGTTTATTTTTTAACCATTTAACACATGTGACACCGCTCTTCTCCTTTAAAATCTGCTGGAATTGCGTTGATTGTGTTATTGGTTGATAAGTTACGGTATGTTCAAGATTTTGTGTTTAAGCGTCACCGGTGTGATGCCTCAGGTGTTAATGGGTTAAAAAATAAACATTTTAAACTGTGTAACTGGGTTTTGGAGTTTTTAACTGACTGTGTTTAGTCAGTAAAACTCTGGAACCATCAATTATCACCTTTGAGTATTAATCCTGGTGTCCCACAAGGTTGTATACTGGGCCCACTGTGTTTTACCAAACAGATGCTAAAAAGCGGACGCTTGTTTGCGACCCAAATGAGAGAGATGCTTGGTGAGAGTAACTAAATTTAACAGCACGCACATGGACTGAAAACACACACATAAGAGTCAAAAATATCAACAATGGACTGTATCCACACACAACAATAACACGTTAACACTACGATGCAAACTTCCTCCACTTATCTGCTTAATTTTAAATAGTCAATATAATGTGCTTGGTAAAACACAGTAGTCCAAGTACACAACCTTGTGGGACGCCAGGGTTAATGCTCATAGTTTTACTGACACATGCCAAAAATGGAGGTCTGTTATTGACCCAAATGAGAAAGATGCTTGGTGACAATAACTAAATTTAATAGCACACACTTAAACTAAACACGCACATACATGAGACAAAAACATCAACAATGAACTGCATCTCCACACAAACACACAACACATAAATACTACCATCCAAACTTCCTGCACTTTATCTCTTTAATTTTAAATTGTCAATCTAATGTGTTTGGTAAAACACAGTGGGCCCAGTACACAATCTTGTGGGATGCCAGGATTAATGCTCAAAGTTGATAAATGATGGTTCCAGAGTTTTACTGACTAAACACAGTCAGTTAAAAACTCCAAAATCCAGTTACACAGTTTAAGATGTTCATTTTTTAACCCTTTAACACTTGAGGTGCTGCTTTTCTCCTTCAGAATCTACTGGAATTATCGTGTTAACAATTAAAAAAAATACAGTAAATCACAGAACATAAACACTGGAGCTCTAGTGCTAAAGGGTTCATCTGTTTTTTGTTTATTTTTGTTGCTTCTTGTGTCTCCTTTGTGTATCTCAGGTTCCAAACACAGCCCTGCCTGAAGGAGAGAGGTGGGTGGGCTGTCAGGGTTCACAGCCCCACTTCCGACGTTACCCGTGCGGGGTGTGGACGCTCTTCCACGTTCTCACCGTCCAGGCCAATAGCAGAGGAAGTTCAAGTAAGACCAACCACTTATGGCAGCTGATGGTCACATTTGAGGACTTTGCAGATATTTTCTGTCCCGACGCAAACAGGAAATTCCTCACAGTTTTGTTTTTCTCCCTTGCAGCTGAAATTGAGACTAATTGGGACTGTGTGAAAAAGGATTATGCTAGATTAGTGGAATGCCAGTGGTTAATAAAACCGGCAGATGACCAGAGGCTCCGCTCCTAGCAGGACCGTTAATCTCCTCCCTAAACACACTCACACACACACTCATAGGTACACACAGAGGTTAATCCCAAGGTTTACGGACCATCATGTGACCTGCAGATGGACTGGCCAAAAGGGGGTGTCCATCTGGCCCCCCACAGACCACTGGCTTAATGGCTGCGTATGCACACTTAATGCACGGTATTGACTGTTAGATAAAACTGAAGTATGTGTACTTTATTGAAAGTGTGAATTGTAACCGGCTGTGGCTCATTGTTGTTTTCATCAACACACACACACTCATGCGCCAGCGCACACACATGGCCTTCCAGCTGCTGTACAGTTCATCCACAGGACCTGCTAAGCTGAGAACAAAAGCAAACAGCTAAAGGAATATGTCTGCGGACTGTTGATGTCCTGAGACAACAGCCTGGACACCGTTCACACAGAGCGTTTAATCTCCAGATTGGGTTATCCCAGTCCCATTCTCGTAGATTATTTACCTCAATATGGGGTTAACCTAGCTCCCCGTGGATGTCCATAATCATGGGAAGGCAGGAGCTGCTTTTTATGCAATAAAATCCTCCTTTAGTATAAAATGTTATCTGAATTGAGCTAAAAGATGTCACAAAGAACAGAAAAGTGCTAAATCAAAATGAAAAAAAATCTTAATTTAATGGTTCTCGTGATTCCACCTCTCAGATCCTCAGGAAGTCCTGCGTGCGATGAGGAACTACGTGAAGAACTTCTTTGGCTGCAGAGCGTGTGCCGAACACTTTGAGACCATGGCGAGGGAGAACCTGGGGGCAGTGGACTCGCTGCCATTAGCGATGCTGTGGCTATGGTCCGCACACAACCGGGTTAACAGCAGAATCGCAGGTATGAGCGCCGCCGGTCGCCGTTTCATTTGATGGGATTGGAGCACAACTTTGGGCATCGAATTGACTTGAGCTTTCATCCTGAATTTCTTAAGACTTTAATTAAATCATACAACTTTGTACATTTTGATCACTTTGGTTTTATTATTCACTGATGTTCTTTGAGGTTTTATGTTTGTTGCAAAAATGTTCATATTTAGGAGTGTTTCTACAGAACACTTGACAATGAAACCAATTAAAATGATTTGTTTTGCAGCTTGAAATCACTAAAATAATAATTTAAAGACCCACTCCAATTAAAATAAAATAAAAAAAAAACAATGTTTTTGTAGCTTTTGATAGAGGACATATACAAGGAAAATAAAGATTAAAACTGCATTTCTTATTTCTTTATTTAAACCGTAGTTGTATTTTTGTTGTACCGGTAATGTTAGGTTAGGGTTGTGAAGGGCTTTAAGCTAGTGGAAGAGAGTGTAAGCAAGGGAATGATGGGAAATCAGGGTTAAAATTAAATAAAATATAGGTAAAATAAAGATTAAAATTGCATTTCTGAGCATATCTTTATTTAAATCACAGTGAATCAGGAGCAAACGGTAAATTGCAGTTTGAAAAAACTTGTAGTTGTGACCTACAAATTACAATCATCGGGCTACAATCTTTTTTTGTCCGATCCAAGTGGATGTATCAAAATAAATCTCTTTGTATTCGCATTTTTTAGCTAATTTAGCATTTAGCTATTATTTTAGCAGGCTTCTGGCTTTAGCGTTTTCAGCAATCAGCTTCAGCATTTTTTGCTAGCTATCAGTTTCAGCATTTATCAGCTATCAGCACTAGCATCTTCAGCAGCCACATTCAGCTTACAGCATTCACACTAGCATTATCGCAGGTATTACTATATAAAAGATAATTTTATAATTAAAAGACAACTGTGAACACTTTTACAAAAGATGATTGGAGTGGGACTTTAAATGAATAAAATTAGTTCTTGTTTTAAGTTCTAGTCATGACTTTTACAAACTTTAACACAAATAGCTTTTAAACTAATCTAATTTATAGATATATAAACTTGGTAACCATAAGAAGTCTGAATTTTTTTTACAAGCCAAACAGCAGAAAATGAATGTGTGATGAAGGGAGACTTCTGACCTTTCCACTTTTCCATCACTCCTTTCCACTCCTCTGTCCATCCATCCACACCAATTGGATCAGAAGTATTACCTCCGTCCGTTTGTGGGGTTCGCTTTAGCTTCTTCTCATGGTCACTTAGTAGTAATGCGACTAGCAGAGGGTGAGGGGAAGAGGGATGGATCCTCAGATCAGACACCAGCTGTCACCCCGTCTTAGCCCTCCAAGTATCATCTGCCTGAGCCACCCATTTTCTCCCGACTCCCTTCTGCCATCTTTCATCCTTCTTACACCCTTCCTTTGATGCTCTCCCACTCCCCACCTGACTCCTGCTGCTGTCTGAAAAGTCACTGCTTGGTCATTTATCTGTTGACACCTGTTTTCTTTAAAGTCCGGTCATCTTTTGATAAACTATTTTATTTATGATAACGGCGTTTTTAGCCAAACTTTTTAAAAACAAGTATCGTTTTCTTAACAAGAAATTGGCCTCAGAATTGGAGTCTTTTGTCCTAATTTCCCATCATCAGTTTGTTTGTACTCTCTCCTGCTAGCTTACAGCCTCTCACAACTCCAACCTAACATTACCGATGCAACAAAATGGCAAAAAATATCAGAGCTATCTAGCCGATGAAAACAAAGAGGTTCATGGATCTATTCGTCTGCAAGTGAATGCATCGGAATGGAGCAGAGCAGGGAGCTTGTGGGACTTTCTGCGAGAAAAATATAATTGTTTGTTACACCTGTTTTACAACGATATGAATAAAGGAAAACTCAGAAATGCAATTTTGAAATTTAAATATGTCCTCCATCATGAGAAAACATGTACTACTACATATTAAAAATTAATTTTAATTGGAGAGTGTGTTTGATTATAATCAGCCGTTTTTTTTGTGATCTTTTCTTAAACAGTAGCATAAGAAATTTGCCTCAGAGTTGGGGTCTGTTTCCTTCTTTTCCCCATCATCCCTTTTTTTTACACCGTCTCCCGCTAGCTTATAGCTCATCACAACCCCAACCAAATATTACCGGTGCAACAAAAATGGCAACAAATATCGGAGCTATCCAGCCGTACAGTTTGAAAGCTGGATATCAGCTCAGACGAGGAAAACAAAGACGTTCATGGATCTATTCGTCTGCAAGAGGATGCATCGGAATGGAGCGTATTTTCTACAACACAAATATGACTTTTTTTACAATTTTGTTTTATTTATGACAATTTGAATAAAAAAAAATACACAGAAATGCAATTTTAAATATGTCCCCCATCATGAGAAAAATATACCATAACATATTAAAAACACTATTTTAATTGGAGTGGATGTTTAAATCAAAAATAAAAAGCTTCCAGTTTCATTTCTGCTTCTACAAAGTTTCTGTTTGTCAAGTTGTGTTGCCAAACAGCTCTCCACCCTTGTTAGCATTCATGTGATTTTATTAGGCACAGTGCTGTCATTAACAGCCTACTTTGTTAAATTGGTATCTTTTGTTTGTGTTTTTTGTCGACCGCCCCCTTTCCAATCTCATGGACAGCTTGTGTCCTGAACAGCAGGGGCCAGAGGGACGTCCATGCCTGCGTGTGTGTCTGCTCCTTAGACACTAAAACATCATCCAACACCTCCCCCCCACACCCCCTTTATCCATCCGTCTTCCCTCTCTTTGCTCTCCGCATCCCCGGGGACTCATAGCCGCCGCCTGACAAGTAATAGTGCTGCATCCTCACAGGGCCGCTCCCCCAGGAGCCAGCACACTTTGCCAACACACACACACAATTCCCAAGGTATTGTGTGACAGCAGGTGGCAAACACCCTGACACAAGCCACACACATCCTCCCCCTCGGCTTTTCTATGGGTCAAGTTGTGACGCACGTCACGGTGGGGCGAGTCGGAGGGTTTGGCTGCGTTTGTGGCAGTGAGGCGTCCTCCCTGAGGACCGCACGCTCCATCCACTCAACCCCTCCTCTCGGCCAGAAGTGGAGCTCTTTAGCGGGCCGCCCCGCCCCTCCTTTGAGAGGAAGCCATGCATGAAAGAGCAGCTATTTGTAAAGCAGTCAGACAATTAATTTAGCTGGCAACAAAGAGGCCCCAGGGCCCTCGGCCTCTGCGCGCCGGCTGAATTAAGACTTGTGGCAGCTCAGTCCTGTTGCTGCTTGTCAACAGCTGAGTCACATTTCTGCAGACTGAGAGGCCGTGCTGCAGCATTTCTTCATTCCACAGAGAATGTACGAGTGTGGGATTCATTTATTTACACAAATGTAAGAGTAAAACTGTCATTTTGATTGTGTTTAGATAGATTCTTTACGGGATCTGATAAAATCCTTTCAGTATTTAGGGTAGATAATTCGGCTTTAAGACCCACTACTATAAAAATTGTGTTTTTGGAGTTTTTATCCAATGATAGAGGACAAATATATATTTTAAAAATAAACTCAAAAGTCGTATTTCTGAGTAATTCTTTAATCAAATTGTTCTGGATCAGGAGCATAAAAAGATGCATTTTGAAAAAGATCATATGTGTGACCGAAAATATGCTGCTCCCTTCTCTGTTCCATTCTGATTAGGGCTTTGTTGGCAGGAGTCTGGCAATATAGTGCGAATCATGATACACATGTCACTAGGGCTGTGGATCATTGCTTAGGTGGCGATCTGATTCGATTCATGAATCGAACCACGATTCTTACTTTTTATTGCTATGTGTATGTCTAATTATTGGCATTTATACCTTTTTTTAGAACAGGAGATCAGAATGAACAGAATTGATTAAAAAAAAAAAACACAAAGATTCCGATAGAAAAAAAAATTGTTTGTCATTTTAAACTTTTTTGTTAACCTTCTGGTTCAACAGTAACATAAACAACATTAAAAGGATAAAAATCACTGCTTTTTTGGATCATTTAACAGCAAAACCTGAAAATGTTCTCCACAGTTTTCTATCCTCAAAGTTCTTCAACATTCGTTCTAAGCATTACATGTTGATGTATGAAAAGTTCTTTTTTTTTTTTCGAAGCAGAATCAGCTGATTCAAGTTGATTACATCACACTTGCCCACAGAGCGGCCGCGCATTCGCCCGCTCTCAGCACAAATGACTGTTCAAGCTTGCATTGAAAAAAGACAGAGGGCTAAAGAGAGTTAATAAAAAAGAGCACGCTCTCGGGAAGAAGTCAGACGGGAAACAGTCGTGAAGCTGTGTCGTCACCATGACTGTTGTCAGTAGATTGGTCAAACTTGCAACACGCACGCACAGGCGCGTACACACTCACAGCGAGCCTGCATGGAAAAATGTCATCAGCTCTGCATTTCTAAATTTAAGCACAAACCATTTTTTTTTTAATTTTATGAATCGATGAACCTGTTAACGAGTTTCAATCGTTTTTTTACTGATTCATGAAGTATCGTTACATCCTTACATATCACGATAAGATACATTTCACAATATATCTCAGGACTGCACCAGAGACAGTATTTCATTTTGAAAAAATAAACATCTAAATATTAATACACCTTTCACATGAATAAAATGGTAGAATACATTTTATTTCAGAACAACTCTATGTCATGAAGCTGCTTTTACCCAAGCAGATTATCTCTTTTCTCTGGGTGAATTAAGGACATTTTATCAACACGTTCCAAAGTAAGACACTGAACTACATGTTTGCTTATGAATAATTAAATACTGTCTTGGGAACATTTTAAATTGACACATCTCCAAATTAAATATCACGATATTTCACTGATTTAATTTTTTTTCCACACCCCTAATTCTGAATCATCTACTTGTAGATGACTTGATCCATATCTGTCTACGACAGGGGTCTGCCACCTGTGGCTCCAGATCCATATGTGGCTCTTTTATCTCTCCATGGTGGCTCCTTGGACAAACATAAAATAAGTCATGGAGACTGCTGACCGTCGGAGTCAGCAACTCCCTGTTAATGGCTGTCTAACCAAAACTACCTAAAGAAAAGAAATAAACAAAGTCTGCAAACTAAGACTACCAAGGTCCAACCCCAAACTAAAATAACAAAACCCAGCAGTGCAAGACTGTTGAGGACAAAGAGGGGAAACAAGAACAATTAAAGTTATTTGAGCTTTTGTCACATGCAAAAAAAAAAAAAACATTTTGAGAGATGCTAGGTCCTTTGTATATTTTTGCTTTTATTCATACAAAAATAGACATAATTCATATTTATTATTAAAAAAAGAAGGTCATGAATGCAAATGCAAATGTCCTAAATGCTAAAATAAGACTAAGCAGGCTCTTTCTAGGTTTTGATCAGTAGAAAACAATCCAAAATGGCTCTTTTACTGATAAAGTTTTCATCATCAGAACGGACATCTAGGTCACCACTGTTCATTAGAACTAATGAATGACTGTTGCTCTATGGAAACTGTCCTAGAAAATGACAGTTTTTAAGATTTTGTCTAAAAACTGAATAAATATAATTAAAAGAGGACCGGAACGCTTTGAAAATAAATCAATGACCAAAATTAGGTTTGGGAATGTCAGCCCAGTCTTCTGAGCAACTTCCTCTCTGTCCCCAAACACACATGTTGAGCCGCTCAGACGTCCTCCTTCGTAAACAAAAACGCAGCACATAATCCCATCATGTTGTCGTCCCACTGACCCAAAACACTTTTACCTTCAAACCTACCACTTATCCTTGAGCCTCACATACTCAGGCATGACAACTTTTATTCATTAATTATCATTTTTTTCATGTCAGAGTCATTAAAATAAAAATCTATACAATTAAAAGTAGATTTTTTGTGTCAGGTTTTGTTTTTTATGCTTTTAGCTGCACTTCATTTTCAATAATTGACCCTCATTTTAATCCCAAAGAAGCTACTTTGGCGATAAACATGTATGAAAATGTTTTCCCAGCACTGATCGACAGGCCTCTGTGGATATCTGAGAAAGACTGCTATGGCTAAAGTCACCCTGGCCCCCCCACACTGCTTATTAGAATAAGGGAGGAGATGCTAAGCATATGGATTATGTGCGTGCACGCTCTCACACGTGCACACGCGGCCAGCTCGCAGTAAAATTGATGTGCCTTTTATGTAAAGTACATCATGCAGAGTACATAGACACATGCATATGAGCGAGATTAATCTTGAACGGTGGAGCGTAGAGGAGGGAGTGCAGGTTAAATTGGCAGAGTGGTAAAGTGACAGACCGGCTGTTGCTCTTTTTTTTTTGTTTTTCACACGCATTCAATAGTGACAACAAGCAATTTATTAGCGGACGCTGTCGTGTTTGCGTGTCCTTGTGGACATTTGTGAAGCATTCTCATCTAAACTTGTGTCTAAATTCCCGTTTGTGACGAGAGATAAAAGCGGCACAGACGAAAACATCAAAGGAGAAAGTTTTTCATCTATTAAAAGCTCCTCCCCTCCTGGTGCGGTTTCGCTCGTCTTTAATTTGGAAATTGGAGTTTGCTTTCAGAGGGGTGTGAAGTGACAGCAGGTCTGCTGCATCAAAACGTGGACGGCGTGCGCACGTTTGAGTGGAGAAGCTGTCCATCTATTATCTGGTCGGCCCCTCCCAGTGGAGATCCCATTGATCATTGTTAGATCCTGTCAAAGGAACAAACACGCACACAACATACCAATCTATAGATTACACGTGTATGCAGATGATTTACATACACACACTCTGCTGCATACACATATGCATATAGGCTGTTGGTTTTTACGAGCACTGTGACAAGATCAGATGGGTTCAGCAGAGATTGCATGCAGCCCTTAAAGCTCCGCCACCCATTCTCAACAGCAGGATGACAATGGACTGACTGGAAACATCATCCATGTTGATGTTTACATCATCTGCTCGGGGTATAAATTATGAATACGTTTGTGCAGCATTTCTGTGTTTGAAAATGCAAACATTTGTATTTTTTTAGGAAAGATACTTTTGCTTAGATTTGGATTCAAATGTAATTTTTATTAGAAGCCACAACTATGTAAGAAAACAAAATTATGTGTAAAAAAAAAAAAAAAGCTAATATGTAGTGTTTAAATCCTAAAAAAACTCATGTATGCTGTTTTTGCTCCAGAAATCAAGAGCTAGATTAGAAAAATATACAAGAAAAATAAATAAATAAATGTGGTAAATATTAGTTAAGAGGATTGCAGCCTGAAGAAGCAACTAAAGATCTTATTACACATACCAGTAGTTCAAATGATAAATAAAGTTTGTCTATTATTATCTTTTAAGATATTTAATTTATAGTTTTATATGTCTTAATTCCTCAGAGAATGAATGCATTTTGGCCCTCACCAGTATAAAACAGAGCATTCTTAAATATCAGTCTCCTGTCTGGAGGTTCTGGTATCGACGTATTTTAAGACCTTCAGATTTTATTTAAAGTTTGTAATATGTGGATTTTTATGTCTGTTATCTTTGCATTCTTATTTGTATGCTTATTTTATCTTTCATGTATAGATTTGCGTTTGTTTTTATAGTGTTGCTATTTGGACCTTGATTCCCTAATAAATTATTCTGTTCCGTTCTGTTTTTGCTTTGTTTTGTTTATTTTTTTATTTAGTTTTTATTTCTTTTATTATATTTTATTTTATTCCAGTTTATCTTGTTTTGTTTATTTTTTTTAATTTAATTTTATCATTTATTTTTACTTTTTTTTATTTCATTCTGTTTACTTTATTTCTAAACCCGTTATGTTTTTTTATTTTTTATGTAATTTTTATTTTATTTTATTATATTTGATTTGATTTTAGTTTGTCTTGTTTTTTTATTATTTTATCTTATCATTTTTTTTTTTTACTTTATTTTAGTCCATTCTGTTTTGTTTTGTTATTGTGTAATGTAAAGTCTTATGGTAGTATTGTGTGCATTCATGTGTTTAACAGGAATGTTATTAATTGACAAAATGGATCAGAGGATCTCGCTTACGACGGCATAAATGTGTCTTTGAGATTCAAAAGGAAGTTCAGTACTTGTGTCCAACAGCAAAAATCTGTCAAAAGCTCTTCAGAGCAGAAATGATGAGAGGGTTTAAACACACAACAGAAGAGGAAACTTTTGGCACAAGTTTCTACTTGTGTGGAATCATAACAGCTAGTTTTTTTTTAGCAGTTTTACCAGCTAACAGCAGCAAGAACTGTCTCTGAACGACCTTTGATGTTTATGCGTTTTTCCTTTTACATAATTTTTCTTTTGGTTCATTTTTTTCCTTTACTGACATGTTCTAGACTCCGATTGTTACTGGAACACTGAAAGAATTTCTATTTTACAGCTACAACCTAAAAGTTTTAAAACACGAAAATTTTGGATCAAAATCTGCAGATTACAGTGGATAAATTCCATAGTTTTCCTAAAATTTTTGCTGTTACTTTTGGGGGTTTTTTCAACAAACAAAATCTTTTCATAAAAAATAGAGTATATAGTTTGAGAATAAAGATTGAAAAATTTACTTTGAAAGAATTTGAACTGGAAGATTAAGATAATTGCAAAATTAAAATGTTACTAATCAAATGGTGGTTCTTTTTATTTTATACCCATTAGTTTAGGTAAATCTAGGAGCACAGATGATTGGAATCTAAGACGTAACAATTTTTTTCCTTTCTGGTGGGGGCTCGTCCAGGATTATTCCCATTTGGTCAGCAGTCTCCCTGACTTATTTTATGTTTGAACCCCACCAATTATTTCATTTTTCTGACCTCTTATGCGTTTAATTGTGTTTTTTTTGGTGTTTTAAGGTGCATTGAGTGAAGACCCCCACTTCCCAAAGATCCAGTGGCCCCCCCCAGAGATGTGCCACTCCTGTCATAGTGCGTCTTCAGACGGGGAGCACAGTTGGAAAACCTACCGGGTGGTGTCCTTCCTCTCCTCGTACTTCTCTTCTAGCCGCATCCTCAATGGTATCGCTTTAATATTTCCGTTTTGTCTGAGTTTCTTACTGAAGAAAGTGAGCCGCTTTTCTCCTTTAAAATCTGCTGGAATTATTGTGTTAACCGTTAAAAAGTTAACACTGGAGCTCCAATGTTAAAGGGTTAAGATCTTTTTTTTTTTTTTTTTGTCAGACTATCTGGAGGATGAAAGTCAAATTCTGGAGAAGCAGAAACAAAAGCACAATCAACAGCTCAAGTTAGTGTCTCAAACACACGTTCAGAGGAAAGCCAGGGAGGCCTCAAACTCCGTAACGCTTCCTCCATCATCATCACCACCGTCCCCTCTGGAAGAGGACGAGGAAGGACCGGATGACGGAGTGGCGTATGAAGAAGAGGAGGCCGGAGAAGAAGCCGAAGCCGTGAAGGAGATGGAACGAGGGGACGACCGTCAGCAGAAACACAAGAAGCCAAGCTTCGTGGGGATGAGGATGCGAGCGCCGCAGGAGGACATCGTGGATCTGGACTCGTTTGTAAACAAACACTTCGGGGCGAAGGTGCTCCAGTTCGGCTCCTCCAGCCTGGTGAAGCAGCGCACCCTGCAGAGGAAGGTGGAGCAGGAGCCCAGGCCCGTGTTCGGGCTCAGCTTGGAGCTGGATGCTGGGGTCGGAATGGTGGGCCTGCAGCCCATCGACGAAGGCTTCGGGAGCCGAACGAAGCGGCTCCGGAAACGAGAACTGGCAGCCCAGTATTTTGAGGAAGGGGCGGAGCCGGGCCACCGGGGCCGTTGGATATCTGTGCTGAGTATCGGGTTCTCAAAGCTGGACATCAGCCTGTGTGTGGTTCTGTATTTCCTCTCCACCGCCTGTCTTCTGGGCATGTATCTTTTCTTCAGAAACCGCCTCAAGCGACGGCGGATTAAACTCGCTTTGCCCTAAACATCCATGTTCAGATGAGCACATATGTATGGAGAGAAAATAGACTCACTCTGATTTGTGCGTCCGTAATTCTTGATTTGTAACTCATATAATACATTTTATGCCTAAGTAAAAAAAATTGCAAAATTCAAAAAAATACAATTTACACATGCACAAATTAAAACTAGAAAAGTTGCATTAAATGCGATAATGCCAGTGTGAATGCTTTTTGTTGAAAGTAGTCGCTAAAGATGCTAAAGGATATGTTTAAAATGCAAAAGCTAAATGCAAAATGTTAAATTTGCTAAAAAAAAATGTAATTTCATTAAAGAACTATGAAAGAGCGCTGAAGTTGACCAAAACTTCTAGAAATTATGCAGTAAAATTTCTGAAAAACCCCCAATACATGCCAATTTTGAAAAAAAATATTTAGCATGTTGCTTAAATATAAGCTAAACTCCAAATTGGCCCCCAAAAAACTAAGTAGATGCAAAATTAGGCAAAAAAAAAGCTAGCTTGTTGCTTAAGAACTAGCTAAACTCCAAAAAAGCCTAAGATTTCTTAGTAAACTGAATGAGTCAAAAACGTTACCATGTTGCTAAAGTAGAAGCTAAACTCTAAATTAGCCTAAAAAACCTCAGTAGATAACAAATTAGCCCAAGACGTTACCATGTAGAAAGTGGGAAAACATTTAAACGCATCACTTACGGACCAATCTGTGAGACGTGAAAAGAGTCTCACCACAGATTCATGCATAAATGTGGTTTTGTGTTTGCCCAACAAGTGTGTAATTTTTAAAGACTTGCGTGTGTAATTAGTTTCAAGCTGTTGTAATTTTATTTTGTGCATGTGTAAATTGTATTTTTTTGAATTTCATAATTTTTGTACTTATGTACAAAATGTCTTATGAGTTACAAATCAAGAATTGAGTACACACAAATTCAAAGTTACACACAAATCAAAAACTATACACTTATAAATCAGGGAGATACTTATTTCTCTCCATACATTTGAATGCTTGTATCTGGAATAACTGTAAAATGTTTAAGGGCCAGACATCATCCAGGAGTCAAACAACTCAGAAAGTGAGGAGAGAATAACAAAGCTCAAACCGTTGCCTTAAACTTCCTGCAAGTCAAACATTTCAAAAAGTAGTTCAATAACTGCTAAAAGAAGAAAAAAAAGGCACATAAATCTGTTTTTTTGGAGTACTGTGCTCTAGAATTTGTATTACCACTGCGAAAAGGTTCAATTAAACCCACTATGACCTGAAATGCTTCTTTTAATTTGTATAAGTTCAATGTAATTTTTTCTTTCTTTTTTTGTTTAGTGTAACTGAACTTTTCCAAGAACAAAGAGAGACTTTTAATTTTTTTTTTTTTTGCTGCTTTGTGTTTAAAAATGTGATTAAAAAAGACATTTAAAGCTGGCTGAGTAAGAAATGCCTTATTGTACTTCAAATAAATGTTGGAAAACCGACACAAGATTTCCACCAGAAACTAGCATTTAGATTCAGAAATGTGATCTTTGTCTTTACAAAATATTACGCTACAACCTCTAGACTTTCATAATTGACTAATTTATTACAAAAAAAGTTTACATGGACGGTGACATCAGGCAAAATATTTTAGACCACTGTTGAGCCAGAATTTGTATTCCTTTTTGGGGCACGACTTCTGGCATCATATTTTGTCTCAAAAAGCGTAAAAAAAAAAGAGGTTGCTGGATGTTTACGATAGTCTATTCTGGCGCTTATGGGAGTTTTGATCATATTTTCATTTTTTTCCAACATTTTCCACATAAAACAATGACAGAGGGTACTGATTCTGTCTTAACTATCCGTCGTTAAATGCTTTCATTACAAATTTACTTTCATAAATCGTGTTTTTCGTCTTAAATTAGCCAAACGTTTTTGTTTCGTTTTTGTTTTTTTGCACAAAAAGTTGTCGTTTTTTTTTTGTAGAATAGAATACAAATATGACATTAAACATCCAAAAGCCACAGAATAAACTATCGTAAACATCCACTTTCTTTTTACGCTTTTTGAAACAACATATGATGCTAGAAGTCTTGCTGCAACAGGGGATACAAATCTTGGCACAACAATTCAATTCAATTTCATTTCTATAGCCCAATATCACAATACAGTCTTCTCAACAGGCTTCAGACCGGAAATTGTCCAAAAACATAAAATCACTCATAAAATATAAACAACAGCTGATTGCAAAACTAAACTAACTTCACTAAACTAAACGGCACTTGGACACTCCTTCCTGATAAGGAAAAACTCCTAAAAAAAAGAAGAAACCTCAGGGATGTCCACATGAAGGAGGGATCGTCTCCTAGGACGGACAGGCGATTGACCAGGACTGTTAAAGAAGAATTAGCTTATCTAACTCTACAACTTTGATGGTTGTATAGTGTAACAGATGGGCTTGATCTGAGCCAGAGGCGAGGTCCACAGCCAAAGACCAGAGCACAGACAATCCACCTGGAATATGGAATCTCTCTCTCCAGGGAAGCGAGGAAGAGGAACAACACACAAATCACACTGCACCAAACCAGTACGGAGGACTAAATGATTAAGAATAGTGGAGTAGATAGAAATAGAGGACCAGTGCACCATTCTTTCCCCAGCTTCTAACTTCTAGCAGCCGACTAGCAACATATATAAGCAGTCGGTAAGAGGAGGAATAATACAAGTCTAAACTCATAAGGTGAAAGTCACTTTACACAGTATGTGAACACAATATTTACACCACTTGCCATTTTGTCTGCAGTCATATGAAAGAGCCTGGTTTTTGTAGGGCCAACCAATCAGCCGGGCATTCTTTGACCCCTTATAGTAACATTAAATACAAATGATTTTTTGGGGGGAAGTTAATTACTTCACATAGAACAGAAATATATCAAAATCCGTTGTTTTTTTTTTTAAATTACTGTGGATTTTATTTTTGAAGACCAAGAACTACATAAAATAAAATTCTGTCTGGGAAAGAAATGTTTTGTAAACTATACATCTTTTAATATATTTTCATATAAAATGTGGCATATTATTAACTGTTGCTCATTGCAAAAGTCTAAATTTAAGTCACGTTGACAGGAAAATATCACAAAAAGTAAAAATTACTGTGGATTTCATCACAGAAAAAAAAAATCTTTCTATTTGTTGTCCATTAAATGGGCCGTACCATGAAAAAAAACAACTTTTTGAGTTTTTAAGTGGGTTATACTGTTCATTCTTCACTATAAAGATCCCCAAAGCGATATTTTGATCCGTTTTGATTCTGAGTAATCCTCTAAAAACATCTCAACAGCAGCCCCTCCAATAACCACGAAAACGAGCAGGTCCTCACATGCTGATGTCACAAGGTTAGAGCCTCCCCTTCCAGGAAGAGTCTGCTCCACCCCCAGTTTAACTCAAACACTTTCCTCACAAAGCTTCTGGTGGAGACAGAGAGCAGACTATTTTCTGGTGGAGAGAGGGAGCAGACTATTTCCTGGTTGAGAGAGAATGGGAGTGGACTATTTCCTGGTGGAGAGAGGGAGAAGACTATTTCTGAGTGGAGAGAGAGGGGGAGCAGACTATTTCCTGGTGGAGAGGGAGAAGACAATTTCCTGGTGGAGGGTAAATACTTGGATGGATATAGTATGGATGGATAGTTTACTCTGAAAGACTTAAGAAAATCATGGCATGGCCTCTTTAACGCTCTGAGGGTTAGTAGCCACAGGTTGTTGCTACAGGTTTGCAACAGTTGTCCAGGACAGAGGTTAGCAAACTACAGTCAGGGCCACAAGCGGCACGTTAAACTATTTCATCTGGCCTGCCAAATGAGGAATAAACTATAAGGATACTTCCTTTTTGATTTATTTTCCTTATAGATGGCGCACTATAAATACATTGACCTTTGTTTAGGTTTCAGAAAGTTATTCTGCATAATATATGTGGTGTTGGAAGTCGTTCTTCTGACATTTATGTGTGTTTTCTGAGATGGAAAGTCCTTTTTTAATTATTAAAACACCACATGAATGCAGCATTTCTGTAAGTTTCTGTTTTTCTCTGAAGAACATCAAACTATTGGTGATACATGGCCAAAAATGAGAACTGAAGCTACAGTTTCAAACAAAATACCCCAAAATGTTCTGTTTAAAATATATTTATTAGTTTTTTATCAAAATTAAAACATGTTTTTTCTGTCTCTTATGACGTGGATAACCAAAACACTCCACGCATCTGCTCCTGTTACGGCCCTTCTGTCACATGTTAGAGCCCTTTGAGGCCTACAAGTCATAAAGTTTACTCACCCCTGGTCTAGGACAACCAAGAAATCAAAGTTCTTAAGTACTGATTATTGATTTACTGACAGAAGAGAAGTGTGAATGCAGACCTCATTTGGCCGGAGTTTGGACACGCATACTCTCATCATTTAAGACCACGATGGAGTTGAACTGGACATCTGAACTTTCTCTGCAAAATTTCTTATAAAATTATTTTTCATTTTCTAGTCATTCTGGATGTTTTAGTCTCACAAACGGTTTTAATTCACTGAAGCTGTCTCTGAGGTTGTTTGTGGTTGCAGTTTCCTGTTTTCCTCGTTTGTTTTGACTAAGACTACGAGTGCAGAAGGCGAGGAGGAGCGCAAAAAAAAAAAAAAAAAAAACGGGGGTTGAAGGAAAAAGCCTGTTGCCATCTGCTGTGCAGCGCAAGCTAAATCCTAACAATTTCATTGGGATTATAGCAAGTGAGTAATCCAGCTTTCCTTTAGGACTACAGAGGAGAGATTACCCTTGAGGATTAGCTCCCTGCAGATAATAAACTTTATTAAAACGCAATCGGCTTTCATGAGGCTTCTTCCATTCTCACATACTTGGAGGTGGGTGCTGCTGGGAGCACCCTCGGGGCCGGTGAAAAGGAAGGCGGAAACGGAGGGGGCCGCCGTGTGCACGGGATGAACGAATGGATGAGTTCATTGGTTTGATGCTGAGATTACAAGACCTTCTGAAGGACAACTGATGCTTGATCTTTGTGCTCTCTGGATCACTGTTATGGCTGGGGCCGAATGTTTTGTTTTATTTGGATTGTTTTTCTGTTTTTTATCTTCTGCTGCAGTGGGTCTTTTCTGTCTTTCCTTTTTTTTGTCCAAATCTGTTTTTCAGATTGGTGCCCAAATTGATCAGTGCACCTGATTGGATGAGGGCCTTAAGCAGCAGTATTCAAATAGTGCCACATCGCCTGTTGAAGCCCCCACCCCCAAGCCTGGGTTTGTTTGTGAGGATGTAACATAAATTGGGGGCTTGTCCGGGCTAGTGTAGCATACTAGTGTTGTGTTTTGCTAGCTTTGAGCTGCTAGCCTTCGTTGGAGTGGCTAGCATTTGTTGGTTCGACTTGCGCTCCATGTCTGTGTGGCTAGCACTCCTTGTTTATGTGGTAAGCGTTCCGTGCATCTAACGCTCCTTGTTTGTGTGGCTAGCGCTACGTTTTTTTTCGTGTGGCTAGCATTCATTTTTTGTGTGGCTAACACTTCGCTTTTTCGTGTGGCTAGCATTCGTTTTTTGTGTGGCTAACACTTTGCTTTTTCGTGTGACTAGCATTCATTTTTTGTGTGGCTAACACTTCGCTTTTTCGTGTGGCTAGCATTCGTTTTTTGTGTGGCTAACACTTTGCTTTTGTGTGACTAGCATTCATTTTTTGTGTGGCTAACACTTCGCTTTTTCGTGTGGCTAGCATCCATATTTTGTGTGGCTAACACTTTGCTTTTTTTGTGTGACTAGCATTCATTTCTTTGTGTGGCCAGCGCTCAGTTTTTTTGTGTGTGGCTAGCGCGCCGTGTTTGTGTGGTAAGGGCTCTGTGTTTGTAAGGCTAGCTAGCGCTCCTTGTTTGTGTGGCTAGCACTCAATTTTTTGTGTGGCTAGTGTAACTAACTTCACAGTTAAGAGATCGATTACAGTATGTTATTTATATGTGTCAAAACAAAGCTATGTGCTAGTATCAGAAGGATCTAAATTTGTTTGGAGCCAAGGAGTTGACCAACAATCAGAGGCACAGTGTCAGCGGTTGAGTATCAACTCATATATCTTTCCGCTACAGAAACAATAAACAAGTTTGTAAACAGACACAACACGTTAACAACAAAAAATGTAAAGAGTGCGGACTGGAAAAATATTGTCCAATGAATGGGCCCTTAAAAAAAAAAAAAATGGAAATAAACAAAATAGTTGTAGGTGCACCTGATCTCCACAGTTTGTGTGACAATCGCAGTGTGTGCATCAGCGTAAGTGTTGTTATCTTTTCTTCTGGGTTCTTCGGCTCGCCATCTGGATCTCGTCTTTCTCCTGGTATTTCTGGTCCACCAAAAAATCTGACCTATGGATAAGGTCACATATATCAAATTCATCCTAAAATGATCTTAATCAAGTTCTACTTTAGCTGTAAAACTTTCAAAATATCAACACTTAAATGTAACAAAATCATAAAAGTAACCAATATTACAATATAGTATGATAGCTTATCATAAGTGAAGTAACATAAATAAAATAACAGTAAAACATTTTCATCAATTGTCAGACTTGCGCTTCATTGCTTTTCCTGCACTTTAAGCCTTATCATGCAATAGCAAAGCTGCACCAAAAATTACTCTGAATAACTTTCATTGAAATGTATTTACAAAATAAAGACAACCCATTAATCATTACATTATGTATTAAATTAATATCTTTCTCTGAAATAATAATAAAGTGACAAAGTTCTTACTCATGAAATCATATGACTGAAACTGCAGTCACATGTCTGAACACAGCACCATTATTTTCCACATTTCACCCTCACACTCTCCATTACGTCTATGATTTGATGGACATTTATTTTCCACACTGAGACTTAGCAGAATCAGAGCTAAAGAAACATTTCTCACCGCCTTTCTGGGTTCAGAGCTCAGCACGTTGGTTTCAGTTCGCGCCACACCTCACAAAATGGCCGGTGAGGAGTTAGCTGCTAAAGCTAATGCCCCGAGTAGCGACACCTTGCTCGTCCGCCGCAGCCCACACACCCACACGGCTATGGCAGCAACAACTTTCCTGTTTTTTTTTACTTGAAGAGGAACATTAGCCGACAACTTGTTTCAAAACGTGCTTCTAATCGTCTTGTTCCTTAACTTGGGCAGCGATACCTTTCGGTCTCAGTGGCTGAAGTGAAAAGACCGTCTTGCTGAGAGAACGTGCTCCAGAACTGATCTCAGAGCTGCTAGTCCAGCATGACAGTCATGGCCACTGATTGGCTGATAAGGCAGATGCCCCCGTGTGGGCGGTTTGGTGAATTGGATGATGCACTCAAGTGTCGTAGGACATTTAAAACTTTACTGATATAATTAATTTAAATTAAATAACGAATAATGACTTTGTTAACTTTTCATGTGGGCTACACAAGCACTATTTTTTTTTGTGAGGCTACCATTCATTTCTTGTGTGAATAGTGTCAGTTTTACATGTGGTTGGCGCTTCATTTTTTGTGTGGCTAACATTCATTTTTATGTGTGGCTAGCGCTCCGTTTTTTAATATGGCTGGCGCTCTGTTTTTTGTGTGTGGCCAGCGCTACATATTGTGTGGCTAGCTCCCCGTATTTTTTTTAATTTGTTTGTTTTTTATTTTTGGTAGCATTCATTTTTTGTGTGGCTATCGCTCCATTTTTTGTGTGGCTATCGCTCCATTTTCTTGCATGGCTAGCACTCCCTTTTTTATGTGGATAGCACTCAGTTTTTTTGTGTGTCAGTGGCTACCTCTCCATGTTTGCGTGACCAGTGCTCAGTTTTTTTGTGTGGCTAGCGCTTCGTGTTTGTGTGGTTAGCACTCCTTTTTTTTTTTTTTTT
>NC_050515.1:6674672-6718648 GCF_002922805.2 Oryzias melastigma
TCCATGTTTGTGTTGCTAGCATTCTGTTTTTTGTGTGGATTGCACGCGTTTTTTGTGTGGCTAGTACTTCCTGTTTATGTGGCTAGTGCTCCGTGTTTGTGTTGCTAGCATTCTGTTTTTTGTGTGTGTGGATTGCACTCGTTTTTTGTGTGGCTAGTACTTCCTGTTTGTGTGGCTAGAACTCATTTTTTTGCGTGGCTAGCGCTCCATTTTTTATCTGGCTAGCACTCTGTTTTTTTGTTTGGCTAGCGCTCTGTTTTTTTGTGTGCGGAATGGATAGCGCTCCATGTTTTGTGTGGCTAGCGCTCCATGTTTGTGTTGCTAGCATTCTGTTTTTTGTGTGGATTGCACACGTTTTTTGTGTGGCTAGTACTTCCTGTTTGTGTGGCTAGCACTCCGTGTTTGTGTGAGTAGCACACCTTGTTTGTGTGGGGAAGAATTTTTATTTTTAGTAGGTGGTGTTTGGTTTATGTTTTTCTTTTTGTTCTGTGTTTTTGTGTATTTCTGTCAGGGTGGGACTTCTCTGTGTTTTTGTCTTTGTTTGTGTGTCTTTGTTGACTCGTGGCCTTCACCTGCTCCACCTGTCTGCCCCACATCCACTCTGATCGGATGGCTTTATCCATGTCTCCCGTCTTTGTGACAGGTTTTGATGGTGAAACAGTTGAATTAAGGCAGTCGATTCCTCACTCACACACAAGGCGCTGATTAATGGCCTCTCATTAAAGCAGTGGACCATCAAGGCCCGGCGGCTGAGCTTGTGTGATTCGATCAAGCTCTCAGGTAGTCAAAACTTTAATGATGTATTAGGATGGGGAGAATAAATGAAAGAAAAAGCAGATTTACAGGCTGTTTTTGAAGCATCACCCACATTATCAGTCTAATGCATTAAAAACAAAGCAATCTGGGTAATATTTTCCCTGCATTTGACAGAAGTGTCTGATCCGTCCGGATGTTTACTGGTGCTGCAGTTGCTCGCTCTGACCAAGCCTTTTATCAGGTGTCTTGAGCCTCAGCGAATGTTGTAATGGCTCCGGCTAATGATGGGTAATGAGGAAGTTGGCAGCGATGTAATATCTGTCTGCAGTTTAGCCGGGGCCGAGGTGAACAGTTCACGGCGAGGACAGAGGCTTCAAATTCAAATCAGAACAAGCACAGAGCTGTGCACTTTGAATGTCTGGATTCAGGAGCACTAATCTTTCTTTTTTTTTTTTTGGGTCATTTGCAGTGAAAATCTTGGACTTCTAAAGTGAAATTAACCTGTGTGAAATTAAACAGCTGATGGAGGGTTGGTGTGTATGAGTGGCTGTAGGTTTTTGAGGACCTTTTAACTTAGATTTACTGTAACTTATTAATTGTTAACATGATAATTCTAGTAGATTCTATAGGAGTAAAGCATCCTAAAAAACAAACAAACAAACAAACAAAAAACTTAGGCTACCCCAAACAGCTAGAATGTTGCTGAAAAATTAGCTAAACTCCAAAATAACCTAAAACAATCTTAATAAATCCCAAAATATTCCAAAAAGCTACCAGAAGGTCAGTTTTTAAAACTTATAATAATTGTTAATAATAAAAAGGCAGGAATATTATTCCAGAATAAACCTTAAATAACTTTAAATAATACTCTCCATAAAAATATATTTAGTCAAAATTATACAAGTTAGAAATAAGTGCCTGATAACATCTGGAGGGCCTGATAAAATTACCCGGAAGGCCGGATCCGGCCCCCTGGGCCTTGACTTTAACACATGTGCATTAAAGGATAGCAAAATTCATTATGGTTATGCTCTAGTAATTTTAAATAGAACAACCAGCTCAGAGTAACTTTAAAAAAACAATTCTATAATAGAACATTAGCTACAACTTTACAAAATATTGTTTTTAAAAGTTTGATTAAATAAACAACAAAAATCATCTGTTCTATCAAAGCTTTGTGTTACATTTACTACTTCCTGTACTTTTAAGCAAACTTAAACTATATTGTGTATTCAATCATCATGGTTACAATCCAAATATACAATAAAACTCCTGAAAACTTGACTTCTTAGAGGAATTCCGGGCTGTAAAAATCATTTTTTCCCCAAAACTATAAAAGAAAGTTTCAAATTTAGTCTCCTTCTGAGAAGATTGATATTTTTTTATGTTGAGACTTCAATTTTATCAACTTCTGCAAACATTCTTGTTTGTTCGTTTCCTCTCTGAGCTTTTTTGTGCAGCTGAGAAATGCTGCATGCAGATATACGGCTCAGTGACGAGACCCAAGACTTAAGAGGAAAGAACCTCCTCCTCGCTGAACTCTTGTTGTCTTCCATAAATTAGACAATGCAGAGTTTTATGGTCACTCCTCTCTCCTGTGAGCTTCGGTGTTTATTGCCCCTCTGGTATTGATATTAAAATGCAGGAGGGGCTTGATGTATTTTTCTGTCATCTCTCTTTCTGACTTTAATAATACTATAAAGCTTCCTGCTGTGGACAGAGCCGGATGAAAGGGGTGAATAAATTATAAAAAGGAGTTTAATATATGGTGTTGGTACTGGGTGTGTGTATATCACAGCCAAATGTAGAGCCCCATCCCCTTTTGGGATTTTAAATATGCAGCCTTTTAAAGGGGAGAGTCAAATAGGGTCGGATCCATCTCATTTTACTGACACCCGCTCACCCCGCCCCATCATCGGTGCTTCCATGCTTAAATCTCAGGCATCTCGTCTTATTGTCTGATGCAGTAAAGGATGACCCTAAAGAAATGTCACTACATCCTACAGAGAGTTAAGTCAGTTTAATTCTAAATATAATCATAAAATAACTTACAGACACACATTCTCTTTCATCCAGGTGGTGTAGTCTTGAGTCAGCTGGACTTAAAAATGTCTTCCTTTGAAACGTTTTGCCCTCATCCAAGTGGGTTTATCTGTCTGAGTGGTGCAAGATTCAGTTTGTATCCAAGTGGGGACACCAGTTGGATCATTACAGGGAGATGAAGAAGAACCAGAGGGTCGTTGGATGTTCGCGCTGAAATTTTGGTCTTCTTTGGAACTAATGAAAGGATAGCATGGTAAATAGGAGACGAGTTGTGTTGAGAGCCTCCTGCTCTGTAGGTTCATAGTTGATATTGGTTCATTTTGAACAATCCAATCAATAAAATCAATCCAGGACATCTTTTTCCAAAACTTCCACCAGTCTGACTTAAAGATAAATACCTGGTACTGAACAGGGCAGGTGAAGTTTTCAAGATTCCTCAATTTTTTTGCGAGATAATCAAGTGTCAATTAACAAACAAGTAAACAAGAATTAATGTCAAATCCATTCACATTTCAGTCTCATAAAGTTGCTTTTAAAAATTAAAATCATATAAACGGAACATCATTAGAACATTCTACCACACTGCATGGTCACATGTCTTTTTAAAGTCTTTTAAAGTGTCATAGATATTAAAAATAGAACTGTTTGCTGATGACACAAATGTATTTTATTCAGATGATAACTTTAAAACCTCACAAATATAATGAATAAAAAACTGGCTAAACTAAAAATATGGATGGATAAATAAGCTATCGATCAACTTGAAAAAAAAGAAAAAAACGGTAATCATAAAGAAAATTCTGAATTATCAATACACATAAATGTGGGGTCTGAAACTGGCGGTGTGTGGGCCATTTACAGTCCCCAAGTCGATATTTGTGGCCCCCGCCTTTATTTAAGAGTTCAATGATGGTACAGTCCGCAAATAGGAAACCTGATACCCCCTCTTCCCAGACTACATTACTTTTTTTTTTTTTCTTCAAAAAAGTGACTATTTACAAGTAATTTTCTCAGTACATGCAGCCAGTGCCGTATGGGGTTCTATTTGTGCCAAAAACATGTTTTTGGGTCCGCTGTTTGTCTACTGGATAAGTTTATCGAACGTGTCTATGTACTACTAAGCAATATCTTCTGCGTGTCAATGCTTATTTGATGATATCTTTGTATTTGCTTTGTGATGTTTCAGCTTTATCCTTAAAACTTCACATTTGCTATTGTCGTTGGATCTGGTCACTAGAAAAGTCCTTAGCAACAGTTGCTAGCATCGTTAACTCTTGTCGTTTCACAGGACACAGAAGATATTACTTAGTAGTACATAGACACGAACAAACGTTCAATGAACTTGTTCAGTAGACATAGACGATTGGACCGTCAATATAGACAGTGAACGTAATATTATATTTTTGACACAAATGGAACCCCATACGGCCTAGCCTCAGCCGGACTCTGCCTTCAGTAGCCTTAAGGGAAATTGAGTTTGAGAAACCTGATATAAATGTTACAAAAACAGAGAAAGTACCCCAAATTAAATACCTCAGTTTAATTATTGAATACATTGTATTTTTTACTATTAATGCCACATTTATTATATTGTATTTAAGTACGAGGACACAATTACAAAACAGTATTACAGCCCCTCTTCAACCTACAAAAAATGTTTTAAGAACGATTCATAATGCTGGATATTTTTTTAACTCCACATTGTTATTCTTTTTTTAATTTTGTTTATTTGTATACAGTGAAATCTCTCTATAAGCCAGTATTGAGGCATTACCTCATAAAATTCAGATGGAGATTTCTCTCTGAGGGGATTTTTAAACAACCAGTAGTTAAAACAATTAGGAAAAGTATATTTCAGTGTGTGGAATTAAACTATGAAATAGCCTTGAGAAACAATACAAACAATGCCCGGATATTGAATAATTTACTATCAAACTAAGAGAAAAACGGTTCTTAAAATACAAACATGTCAAACTGATGAAATATCCATTTATTTATTATGAAATGTATACATTGGAAAAAGAGAAACTATAATTATGATGAATATGAGGGACTAATGTGGAAAGTAGTGGGAGGGATAGGCTTGAATAAACATTCTTCTGCTTATCCCATTTTCAAACATTTATTTTTGCTTAATTAATTTGTATTATTTTGCAGTGTTCTACATTTTTTGTTTTATGTGTTTGAAATAAATCTAATCTAGTCTAAAATTAATTCAAAGTGTTCCCACACATTAGACTGTAATGATCATGGCTGATCATGTCACGGTTGGTCAAGCTGGAGGAAACCCAGATGCAGATAGCAAATTAGAGGCGGAGTCTAAGGTGTTTTATTTACAAAAGATTTAAACAAACTCACAGGGGTCAGAAAAAAAGCAGGAAACAAAATGAACCGACACCAAGGACTGCAGCAGAGCTCTTTAAAAAAAAGTCTAATTACTGAAGTGCAGGCAGCTGTGACTGCTTAACAGGATCCATAGGAGAATGGGTGGAGTCACAGCTGCCTGCACAGAAGCGAAAGGAAAAAGAAACAGAAGAAGCAGAATTTGACATATTTTTTATCTTTATTAAATTTTTCGATATAGCAAAAATAAACCTACAGTATCTGAATCCTAAAGGTATATTCCAATATTGATGTAATCGATTTATTTCATTTTGAAACATTTTTATAATAGTATAAACAACTTACCTCGGAGAGATGGTTGGATTGTAGAAATATAAATCCATTAAGTCTAAAAATCAGCAACTCACAATGAGAATAAGCTTCCTTTAACTTTGAGCATCATAAAATGCTTATATAGCTGTAGTTTTGACTTTTAATTCTTTTGGGGAATTAGCAGATCTTGCACTTAAAGTGGTAAAAAGCTGCAGAAATTTCCATGAATTTCTCCTGTTTGTCATCAAACCAAGACTGCTGCAATAAACCTACAAATAATCCTCAATTTAGCTTTTCAACAATAAGAAAATAAAGTTTTTTTGTCTGGAAGACACAGCACATAAAAAATGAAAAATTTGAAATTTCTCTTTTTGTGTCTTGAAATGTGCTTTTCACCTGATTGAACACCCCAGATGATCGCAGAAATTCAGTCACCTCCAGCTCCCTGTGGGGCTTTTGGGAATCCGTTCCCGTTCTGTTCTGGTTTTACTGACACTCTTTCTCCTCTGGAGCAAGCGTCAGCTTACAGGAAGTGCTCGGGTAATGAAGCTGGAAAAGGCCCAGCAGTTGTCAGTCACACGGCTGTAATTCACTCACTTGGCACCGCTCCTGTCATTGAGACTCCTGTGAAGATCCATGGCCGCCTTTTCTAGTAAACTGTCCTTTTCTGAAATTTGAATTTTAACCATTGATGTGGGTACATCAGCAGCAGAGGAAGAATCAGATATTTGTCTTCATTTCTGCGTCATCTTTTAGAGATTTTTTTCTAGCCCAGATGCTGGTTTAGTAAAGCTAACACTACTATCAAGTAATGTTAGCTAATTCAATCAGTCGGCACAAAAGCTAATAGATTTAATCAACTTACAGAAGAATTTGGAGGTTCTCTGCTTTTTAAAAATAACATTTGAATCGCAAACACACTTTAGCACTTATTGCTTTGATCAGAAAGTCTCACCAAATGAATTTGGAGACACATTTTTGAGTGTAAACAGGCATCAGTAGTTCAGGGGTGTAACGATTAATCGATTTAATTGTTGAATCGATTTATATTTTTGAGATTCAAACAGTTTGATCTGTCTGAGGCAAGATGTTAATCGAATCGACCTTTAGCATTAAAATTGTTTCTAAATGAAATAAATTGATATTCAATATTTGAAAATATCATTTCAATTGAGGCAAAATACATTAATTTTTCTTAGGGATATAAAAGATATTAGATAAGTATCGAAAAATTGATCGGGCAGTGGGAGTAATGTTTAAAAAACAGATATGAACAAGATCATGTTGGTTAAAATGTATAAAATCAATCAAGAAGTAAATAATCAATTTCTGGCAAATTGCAGCTTTTTTTTTAGTTTTTTGTTTTCTACCGTCTTTGTCTTTCTATGTACATCAGATGCAAACACAGCATTGACGCTATAGTGATTCTCCATCTCCTTTCTGTACGTTTTTTGGTACGTAAAAACTCAATCGCGATTTCAGCAATCTTCAAAACGTTCAGCTCGTTCAGGAAACTACTGCTTGTATTTTTGGTATTCATAAACTTTAATGGTTTCAAAATGTTGAGCAAAATATGCCTGATGGGAAATGAATGAGAAAGTCTTCAAAATTTTAAGTAGATTAGCAAATAGCTTTTAAATATATTCATGGGCTATGTTTTCATCTTTTATAGTTTTTTTTTTTTAGTTTAGCTATTATTTTAGCAACATGCTAACTCGTTTAGCTAATTTGTTATCTACTGAGACTTTTTAGGCTAATTTAGAGTTTAGCTTCCATTTTAGCAACAAGCTAACGTTTTTGACTAACTTGCTATCTGTTTTAGGGTCATTTAGAGTTTACCCTTTTTTTTGTGCTAATTTGTTATTTACTGAGGTCTTTTTAGGCTAATTTAGAGTTTAGCTCCTGTTTTAGCAACAAGATAACATTTTTGACTAGTTTGGTTTACTGAGAAAGTTTAGGCTGTTTTGGCGTGTAGCTAGCAACAAGCTAGCTTCTTTTTTTGGCTAATTTAAGAAACAGTAAATATTTTTCCAAAATTGGCATGTATTAGGGATTAGCAATTTTACTACCATTTTTTCTGAAATTTAGGTCAACTTCAGCGCTCTTTCATAGTTCTTTCATTTCATTTTCAGCAAATCCCTTCAGCAATTAATGTAAATTACGTATTTTAGCAACAGGCTAATGTTTTGACTAATTTAGTTTACTGATGAATTTTAGGCTATTTTAGAGTGTAGCTAGTGTGTAAGAAACGTGCAAGTTTCTTTGGCTAATTTGGAATCCACTAAGTTTTTTTGGGCTAATTTAGAGTTTATGTCATATATAAGCAATACATTAAATATTTTTGGGAAATTTGGCATGTTTTAGGGATTTTTAAGCACTTTTACTGCAACTTTTTCAGGAATTAAGGTCAACTTCAGCATCTTTTAAGTAATACTTTAGCAAACTTTCCAGTCTTTTAGAAAATTCTACATTTTGCAAACAGCTTTTACATTTTCAGCAAATCCCTTCAACAATTAAAGTGAATTGCGTCAGGATTTTCAGCAAAAAGCTTCAGCACCTTCAGCGACTACTTTCGAAAAGCATTCACACCAGTATTATCACAGGTAATGCAACTTTTCTAGTTATTTATAGCTTTAAATTTCATATGAACAAAAAATGTCTGGATTTTAGCATTTTTTTTGTAAAACAATCAAATTGTATCGCCAAAAAGTGAGTGGAATCCTTTATGTCTGGATTTGTGGACCATGTATTGAGTTTATGCACAAAAAAATGGAAAAATTGGATCAGTTAACAAAAGTTTTGTAATTTGTTACATTATAAATTATTAGATTTGAACTAATTAAAATTTTGAGTTGATGGTTTACTTGACTAAAACATGTAATTTTGATAAAAACTAAACAAATTGTTGAACTTTTGTTAATTGATCAATTTTTTCTCTTTTTTCAGTGTGTGAGAGGGAGAGATACACAACCCTATTTATTTTATGACAACTTAAAAACAACCAAAGACAACACAGCAAAAAAATGATTAACCATCATTGATGTCTAATAGGAGGAAACACTTTGAATTTTGGAAACTAGTTACATTTTTGCCTTTTTGGATCGATTTTTAAGTCAATTAATCAGATCGGATTATTCAAAATGAACCAAAAATTATAAATCTAATCATGTAATTTCAAAACAGAATATTTTCCCTCACATCATTGACCATTTTTACTGCACATTTTGTGTTTTTCCCTAAAAAATAAATAAATAATAGCACAGACTTGAACCTGCAGCCTGAGATCTGCTGGAGTCAAATGCTCCCATTCCCGCGTCATCTCAGCAGGACGGGGGTCAGGTTCAATCAGAGAATTGGAAAATATCATTTCTGACGGGAATAGATTTCGTTTGTTCAAACAATCTCTCCTACTAATTACCCAAATGGACAGGAGCTGTCAGGAGACAATAACTATTCCCTAATAGAATTTGCCCCCCAAGTGCAATTTAATTTTCTCCTCGGTGCTCCCTCCTAAGGTTTCCTCCTCGCGTTTCTGCCTCTCCCTCTCTCTGCTTTTTGGAAGCAGAGGCTTGGGGGACTCGGGCTGCTCCGTCCCTGCGAGGCTGTGTTCTCCCTGGAAGCCGGAGAGAATCGGGGGACCTGCTGCTCCTGAGCGCACATCCTGCAGAAACAAGCCTCTGCGGGAGGAGGAGGAGGAGGAGGAGGAGGAAGAGGAAGAGGAGGGGGGGAGGAGAGGGAAATCAGCCATGATTAGGTAGGTCTGCTCTGCTGGCAGCAGGATTCACACAAAGTTCTGACTGAAAAATGTAAAAATTGGGTTTAAAGGCGTTTTTACGCGCGCGTGCAGCTCAGGCTTTTATGTCCAAAAGAGCGCGCGTTGAAACCGACTCTGTCAAATTAATATGTTGAGGTCGGTTTGTCTGGCAGGCCCGCGTGGATGAAGGGACTGTGTGTGTTTCTGGCTCAGTAAGATGGATCTGTGAATCTCGGATGTCAATGAACTCGTCCACTGAAATATTAGATCTAATTAGAGGTGGCTGGGTCAGCGCTGGTGGCAAAGGAGTCGCCCCCCGCTTGAAATATTGCCCAAGAGCTGCTTTCTCAACAAATTATTCCTCCTTCCTTCCATATCTGCGAGAATAAACTCCGAGCCTTCTGGAAACAGTTTTCCTCACCATTTGGCCTACAAAGGGTTTTTGTTTTGACCTCACATGTGTTTTTTAAAGATGTCGTTTTGAAGATGAAAAAACAATAATCTGCATCCTTTCATGTCCCACATGTGCGTGCGCGCGTCTTATCTCTTTCAGCTTTTTACATCCGTCAATTATTCTAATTGTGCTGCCCTTTGCTGACGAGTTAAGAGCATTTTTATCTGCGTGTTTTTTTTCGGGGGCAGCTTAAGGGGCCTCGATTACAACAATCAGAGTAATTGAAAAGTGAAATGAGTGATTTGGAGCGGGAAGGTGTGGAATTAAGACTTTAGACGCACTGATGAAGGAGTGAAGAAGAGGAGAACCTCGCGGCAAAACATTGAAATTCAGAGTGGAACTGCAGGAATGTACCTGTCGTCTTTTTTAATCAGACTGATGCGTATTTTTCATTTTGCAAAATTGCTGCGGGATTGAGAGTCTTATGATAAAAGAATAAGTCCATGTTGGCTTTGTCTGTAAAATGGAATAAGTTAAAATCAATTCAATATAAGATATTTTCATCTTATTAATGACAAAAAATAAACGATTATCTCTGGGATGACCCATATTTTCGCTGCGTAAATCGTGCGTAAAAATGCGTAAATCTGGGCAGAATCCAATCCAATTTTTGTAATGCAAAAAAATGCTTGTTTTATGAAAGGTGCGCGTGCGTTTGGTGTTGAATCTCCAGACTGACTTGATGCAACAGCTTGTTTTGGGAGGCGGCGCAGCTTCGACAAACAGACTCTGGCGCGCGCTTTTCTTTCCACGCTTGAAGTAAATTGGAAGCGAAGATTGAGTTCATCTGGCGTGAACTTGCAGGCCTCCAGAGGGAATATCTTCCCGGTGAGTTCAGTCTCAGACGGCGGGCTGCAAAATGAAGAGTGTCAGGAAGTCTGCGCACGGACTCCTAATCCTTGTACCTGTTTCTGCGCGGGGAGGAAGCGCGCGCACAGGTGGTGCTGGCCCTGAATGTGACGGAAAAACCGCCCATTTCAGCTCAAACTGCTCTCCAGCTTATCTTTATGTTTAGTAATTATTTGAATTTAATAAAATATGGCTTTAAAATGAGTAAAATTGACCTTATACTTTGAAAGGCCTTCTTATTCACCTAGTTTCACTTTGAGATATGAAACCCTCACTGACAGGACCTCAGATGATCCTCCTTTTCCTCCACGGGCCTCTCCTCCTCCCCTCCAGATCGTGTCCTGCTGGCCCGGGGCCCCTCATGAAGCCACTGCAGTGAGCTATTTCGGTTCCGCCTCTCCTGAGACAGTTTTCCACGTTCGCCGCCTCTCCTCCTCCTCTCCTCCTTTCTCATCTTCGCCCGCACACCTATCCAGGATGCTTTCCGCCTCTGGGGCTTCCCCTTCTCGCGCTCCCATTGGCTCCCTGTGAGCCTCTGGCGCGGTGACGTCATGCCCCGCCGCCCCTGCAGCGCTGAATGGACCAAGCAGCCTTCTGATCCACTCCAAAAACAGCTCAGCGCGGCGCCGCACGGCACGGCTCGGCACGGACTCTGGGAACGGAGACATAACAGGGATTTGACCCCCGCGGTGCGCAGGGTGGACACGGGCCTCAAGCAGCTGTTTGTTTTTTTTATTTTAGCCCCCACACAGGGCAGGACGGGGGAGCGGTGTGCGCGCGCGTCTGCATCCCGGTTTGGATCACGATGATGCAAAGTGCGGCGGTCCTGCCGACAGAGAGTCCTGTGAAGAGTTTACCGGAGATTCTCGGAGTGCCACTGCAACGTAAGACCCCCCCTTTATTTATGCTGAATGTCCGCGCGCTGAGCAGCCGCGCGCGCTGTAGGGTTTGCAGCATGGAGAGGGATTTATTTACGGGGAGTCCTGCAGGCCGGTGCAGTTTTAGATGATCAAATGTTGCAGCAAATATATTAAAATAAATAAAAAGAATCTATTTTTTTCTCGATACTTTCGTGTCCTCTGAGCATCCCAGCTGTTAATTTGCAAACGAGCCTTCTCGGTCAGGAGATCAGACGCAGTTGTCATCATCAGCCATCAGACCAATGCTCTCTGACTTTGACTGACACTCATTGTTGGGTCAAATTAAAGGCCTCGAACGGTCAATTGGATCAGACAGCAGGCCTCAAACAAATGCAACAATTATTAGGAGTTTTTTTTATTTCCAAAAGAGGATTTAGCGGCATTTCTGCATCCAAGGTGAGACATTCTTCACATCTGTGTCTGTGGCCTTTCATAATCTGACCCTAGAAAATGAAACATTTCTGCTCTGACCTAATTATTCACAGGGAGGTTTAGATACAGGTGGAGGCCTCACAAATAATCTGAAATAACTCCAAAAAATGAGGAAAAAATGGTCAAATGTTTAGAATGTATTTGTGTGTGTTTTATTTCAAACCGCACGTGCACTCAGATTATAATTTTAGATTAAAAGATTGGATAAAGATCCTGCCACTCAGTCCCCTGCAGCGCCGGGATTCATCCTGGATTATTTCAGGAATAAAGGACTCAGATCTTCTTCCCTCCTGACTCGGGACAGCTGCGTCCCGAACCGAAACGTTTGCGCGTCATTTTCCAGCCGGATCTGAGCATGTGCGCCAGCTCCACGTGAGCGACGACGAGTGGAGAGGTGGCAGCCGATAATAAGATAGGAAGGAGACCTCCTGCATGCACGAGGTCCTCTCCCCGCACACGCGTGTGCGCGCACACCGCACGCCCAGTCGGGGCTGCCAAGAGCCGTGCCGCTGTCCTTTCAGCACCACTCCGAGCAAAACGCGCTTGGCTCCGTTTCTGAAGGCCGGAGCGCGGATTCCCGCCGCTGCACTCTCTCCTGTCATCTGCGGTTCGGCTGGCTGTCGGTTCGGTCCAAAACGCGCCGGTTCTGAATTTCCTGTCAGACACACCTGAATATTTCCCGCAGCTTCACTTATTTAAAACAAATAAAAAGCATTAAATGTCAAATGATATATTTTTTCCCTTAAATCCATATTTTTAAAGCTAATTTATTCTTATATATAAAATATTGTTTTACTTAATAAAAAAATAAAATATGTGTTTTCGTGTGTGATGGATCTTCACTTCCAGGTTGCAAAAACCTGCAGATTGCGGCAGTGATGAGATTAAATATGAGAAACCGCGGCTTTAAAGTGATTATTGACAGATTATTTAACGGTTTTAGATTTACAGTAAACATCCCCGCTCTGTCTTTGGCTCCAGGTTTTCACATTTTTATTTTACTTTCACATATTTTCTGTATTTTGTCTAATTAAATTACATTAAATTAAATTTGTAGTTAACATGGTACGGTTACGTCGAGTTAATATTGCAATGTAATTTATTTAGGAGGAAAAACATAAATATTTTAGCCAATCTTTGCTTATTTTCATAATTTCTCCATGAAAGATTTTTGAAAGGTGCTTTTATTTTGAAGCATGGTTTGATTTTAAAATGAAACAAAAAGAAAACTAGTTGCTTTGCAATTTAATTTATCCAGGGAAGAAAGATAAATATGTTAATCATTATTTGCTTATTTTTTTTTATCATTCTAGTAATTTCTCTACGAACGATTTATGAAAGGTACTTTTATTTTGAAGGATGTTTTAATTTTATAATTAAGAAAAAACTAGTTGCTTTGTAATTGTATTTATTTAGGGGAGAAAACCAATATTGTCACCACTATTTACTTATTTTTAAAATTTCTCTATGAACTATTTCTGAAAGGTGCTTTTATTTTGAAGGAAGTTTTGATTTTGAAATAATAAAAAAAGACAACTAGTCGCTTTGCAATTTAATTTATCTGGGGGGGGGGGGAATCAACATTTTAACCACTATTTGCTTATTTTTATAATTTCTCTATGAAATGTGCTTTTATTTTGAAGGATGTTTTGTTTTTATAATTAAGAAAAAAAACTAGTTGGTTTGAAATGTAATTTATTTATGGGAAAAAAATTAACATTTTAATCACTATTTGCTTATTTTATAATTTCTCTATGAACGATTTCTGAAAGCTGCTTTTATTTTGAAGGATGTTGTGATTTTACAATAGAATAAAAAGAAAACTCGAGCTAATAGAATGGATTCAGTAGTTGTGCTGTACTTTCTTTTCTTACCATTACAAAAACATCAGGTGTAATCTGGCTTTGACCTGATTTTCATCCGGAAGCTTTTCACCCAAAGGCGCCGCTTGTCACCATGATGTCCTGAAAATCATTAAGAGATTAATTAAGGTGGATGGAAGTGGCAAACCAGATTAAGACAGAGAAGAAAATCAATTTTTCGTCAGAGAAGTTTTTTTTTTTTTACTCAGCAGACTCAGATTTCAGGACCTTGGAGAGCGACAGACAAGTTAGCCTACAAATGTGTATTTTTAGGAAAAATGGGGCGTTTTTGTTAAAGAAAATAGTGAATAAATGACATATTTAACCCTTTAACACTAGAGCTCAAGTGTTTAAGTTTTTGATTTAATGTTGTTTTTTAATTGTCAGCATGATTAATGTAATTCCAGTAGATTCTGAAGGAGAAAAGCGGCGCTCACGCCGCTTTTCTCCTTCAGAATCTACTGGAATTACATTGATTGTGTTAACAGTTGAAAAGTTACAGTATGTTAAAGATTTTGTGTTTAAATGTCACCTCAGGTGTTAAAGGGTTAAACAAATTGAAAGCACAAAAGACTCAACAAGACAATTTTAGAGAATATTCAAGATTTTTTTCAATTTTGTGCAATTTAGAGAAAACAATTAAGCAAAAAATGTTGTAGAAATAGGAAAAACACTGCAAAATTCCACTTTTTTAACATATAAAACCATATAAAAGTTCATTCAAATTCAAACCAGACCCCAAAAACTCCAAATTAAAAAAATCAAATGCTTCTAGTCATTTGTTTCCTGGCATTTGTGTGACCTCCGTCTCGCTCTGGTTTCTCCTGGCAGAGATCCCTCAGTGCGCAGGCTGCAGTCAGCACATCCTGGACAAGTTCATCCTGAAGGTGCTGGACAGACACTGGCACTCGAAGTGCCTCAAATGCGCAGACTGCCAGACTCCGCTGGCGGACAAATGCTTCTCCCGCGCAGGCAGCGTCTACTGCAAGGAGGACTTCTTCAAGTAAGAGCGCCTCTGGATGGACTTCATCATCAGAAACATCCACATACAAAATCAGTTAATTTTTAATTTCAATCATTTTCTATTTGTTAGATTTGCACAAAAAAACACAAATGTTTTATTTGCATTTATCAATATGTTTTGTTAAAATCCCCCTTTTTAAAAATTAAGTAATTTACAGTAATTTTTTAGGCTATTTTAAAGTTTAGCTAATATTTCAGCTACATGCTAACTGTTTTGGCTAATGTAAGATTTACGGCTGTTTTGAAATTAGGCTAATATTTACATGTTAGCTCTTTTGGCTAATATAAGCTTTTTTCAGGATATTTTGAAGTTTTTTTTCAGCTACATTCTAGCTGTTTTGGATGATTTTGGCTTTTCTTTATAAGTTTTTTAGACTGTTTTGGTGTTAGGCTAATATTTACACGTTAGCTGTTTTGGCTACTTTAAGCTTTTTTAGGGACATTTAGAAGTTTAGCTATTTTTTCAGCTACATGCTAGTTGTCTTGGATAATCAAAGTTTTTTTTCTCTTTAGTTTTTCAGGTTAATTTGGATTTGGCTAATATTTTAGCTGGCTATCAGTTTTCAGCTATCAACTTCAACGTTTTCAGCTATCAACTTCAGCGTTTTAAGCTATAAGTTTCAGCGTTTTCAGCAATCAACTTCAGCGTTTTTAGCTATTAACTTTAGCGTTTTCAGCTATTAACTTCAGTGTTTTAAGCTATAAGTTTCAGCGTTTTCAGCTGTCAACTGCAGCGTTTTCAACTATCAACTTTAGCGTTTTCAGCTATTAACTTCAGTGTTTTTAAGCTAAATGTTTCAGCGTTTTCAGCTGTCAACTGCAGCGTTTTCAGCTATCAACTTCAGCGTTTTCAGCTATTAACTTCAGTGTTTTTAAGCTAAAAGTTTCAGCGTTTTCAGCTGTCAACTTCAGCGTCTTCAGCGGCCAAATTCAAATTTTACGGTTTTGATGTTTTAAAAATGTTCTTTCCAAGTGTTCAATAAATGTTTATCCTGTTCGGTCAGCGACCTAAGGTGTGTTTTGGATTTTGGACCCTTGTGCGATTGAGCTTTAAGCTATAAAAACAAATCTCGTTTCTTTTTACAATCCTTCGGGCGGTGTTGGTTTTTCTTTGGTTCCGTTATTGGATTTTAAGGGCACGACGGGTTAAAACTGCCTTTGATTTTCATCCAAAACAGAATCAGCAGATCTGGGCTTTTTGCTAAATCAAGTTTGAAATGTTTTAATGCTCCGAGCTTGAACAGCGTTCTGGATTCTAACAGTATTATCCGTGACCATGAGGGGCAACAAGGTTTTTCCTTTTCTTGGATTTTTGAAGGTGGAATGAAAAACACAAACGCTCGACTCTTTTGGTCTGTGTTGTGGTAATCTGAAGGCTTCACCCCACTCCTGTTTTTTTCTCCATGATTTAAAGCCTCTCCTGACTCAGTGTTTTATTGGTTTTCCTCTGGGTGTTTTATTGTGAGCACTTCTCCTCCTGCTCCTCTTCAACCTCTTCCTCCTCTTCAGCTAGAAACCCCATCTGTAAACACATAATCATGCAAACGCGGCCTGCACGGTTCACGGCCCTGTCTTTCCTTCAGATGAAAGCTTTCCTCCTCTTCTTTAGCTCACATTAACTCTAAAATGTGTCATCGTTTGGAGAATATGGCCGCCTACATTCTGCGTTCTTGTTTTCCCGCAGGCGTTTCGGAACAAAATGTGCGTCGTGCCAACAGGGCATCCCTCCGACGCAGGTGGTGCGGAAGGCCCAGGACTTTGTGTATCACCTTCATTGCTTTGCTTGCATCATGTGCAGCCGCCAGCTCGCCACGGGGGACGAGTTCTACCTGATGGAGGACGGTAGGCTGGTGTGCAAGGTGGACTACGAAACCGCCAAACAAAACGGTGAGTTGTAAAAGGAGGATGCCAAATATTTACAAATGAACGATTGGTCGACTAATCAATGACTTATCAACCATTAAAATAGTCTACGACTAATTTAATCGTCGATTAGTTGTTATTTTATATTATATAGAGTCAGAGTGTAGTAAAGCTGAAATTTATGATGACATTCTGCTAGTTTTTTAGACGATTTCGGTATTTGTTACAGTTTTTTAGGCAATTTTAGAGTTTAGCTTACATTTCAGCTTCATGCTAGCTATTTTGCCTAATTTATGTTTTTTTGTTTTTTACATTATTTTGAAGTTTAGCTTATATTTCAGCTACACGCTAGCTGTTTTAGCAAGTTAAGGATTTTTTTCAGTGTTTTCAGGCTAATTTTTGTTGTTTGGCGAATATTTCAACCCCATATTAGCTATATTGGCTAATTTAGGATTTTTTCAGGTTTTTAGGCTATTTTGGAGTTTAGCTAATATTTCAGCTGCATGCTAGCTGTTTTGGCTAGCTTATGCTTTTTTCAGTTTTTCTGTCTAATTTAGCATTTGACTAATATTTTAGCTGGCTATCAGCTTCAGCATTTTCAGCTATTAGCTTTGGCAATTTCAGCTATCAGCTTCTATGTTATCAGCTATTAGTTTCAGCGTTTTCAGCCATCAGCTTCGGTGATTTCAACTATCAGCTTCAGCATTTTCAGCTAGAAGCTCAAGTGATTTCAGCTATCAACTTCAGCGTTTTCAGCTAACAGCTTCAGCGTTTTTAGCTATCAATTTCAGCATCTTCAGCTATCAGCACTAGCATCTTCAACAGCCAAATTCAGCTTACAGCATTCACACTAGCATTTCTTCCTATAAATCTAGTTTTTAATTATTTTAAAGCTAATAATTGCTAAGATGTGAGCTTTACATCCAGTGCCCCAAAATAATCAGTGATTAGTCGGCTCTTAAAATAATCGTTTGTGGCAGCACTAAAGGATACACGTTTAAAGTAACGACAAGAAATTTCTATCTATGTGATTCAGTGCTGAGAGGCTGGGACTTCACTTTACTGCATCAGAATTGCAAAAGAGCTCCATAGATCAAGCTGTATGCACTCATCAATGCAATGAAATAACTTCTGACTGGATCGTTGGTGTTTGTCGTTGTGTGTGTGTGTTGTCTCTGTCCCTCCCTCCCCTCGGAGATTTCCATGCATCTCTGATTGATTATGTAAAGTGAGCCGATGCTCTTATATGGTGCGGCTCCAGTAGCTCCATTTCTATGCCACTGAGTAGATTTATGTCCTCTGCTGTGGGAGTGGGACAGATGCACAAGGACGATAATACACTCCTCTGCATGACCACTCACTTCTTGAACACACACACATGCTTTCCATACAAAGGAGGTCTAAAATGTAAAGAACTTTTTTTTGTAGATGATTCAGAGGCGGGGACTAAGCGACCCAGGACCACCATCACAGCCAAGCAGCTGGAGACCCTCAAAAGTGCCTACAAGAACTCGCCAAAGCCAGCACGCCACGTCAGGGAGCAGCTGTCCTCAGAGACGGGACTCGACATGAGGGTGGTGCAGGTGGAGAACTTCGAATTTTATCTGTTTCTGTTATCTAATATATTAACTGTAGGAAAACTTCAATCAGATACAAAAAAACGTAAGAATAATACTCTTTGATGATGAAAACATTCGATTTCAGAGTAAAAACTGAAAAATTTAATCATTTAACAAAAGCTCTGCATTTTTTTCATTAAAAAATATTATTTTTGTAAAATTACATTTTTGAGTTGGGTGAGCAATGAACCTAAATTTTTAATTTGATGAAAACCAAAAAAAAAATATAACAAATTACCAAACATTTGTTAACTAATCCAATTTTTCACTTTTTTCAGGGTATATTTAAAAGGAAAAATAGAACAAGATAAAAGAAAAAAGTTGAACAAAGTTTAATTCAGACTTTTGAATTATCTTTATACATTGAATTGACAAAAAGGACATTTTTATGTGTAAATATGAACACAAAAAATCTTGAATTTGCCACAAAAACAATCCAAGAAGTCTAAACTTTTTTTTAAAAGCTGAATTTACATTTTAAACTCATCTGCAACACATTTAAAACTTAATTTCAGGATTGTCAATTTCAATCCAAAAGGTTTCAGACCAAATTGGATAAACATTTATTGACACACTAAAACTAAAATTTTAAAACAAAACTTTTTAAATAATTATGATCGATAAAAAGGCAGAAATATTATTCCATAATAAATCAATTTAAACTTTAACCCCTTAAAGCCTGTTGTCTCAAATATGCGACAAACCAAATTATCTATAAAATGATCTAAATGTAGCATTTATTTATAAGCAAAAACATAAGTGAATATCTTTATAGCTGGGAATAAATTCAGACATAAAGAGGTAAATAACTTTCAATGTTTTACTCTCCATAAAAATATATTTTTATTATACAAATTACAAGCAAGATAAAATGATCTGGAGGGCCGGATAGAATTACTTAGAGGGCCGGATCCGGCTCCTGGGCCTGGACTTTGACACTTATGTCTAGTTTTTGACCCCATTTTGATTTCTGCTTGTGTCAAATCAAAGAGATCTGAAGTCATCATTGAGTCCAGCATTAGTAGTTGTTAATCCTCTTTCCTGTCTGTCAGGTTTGGTTCCAGAACCGGCGAGCGAAGGAAAAGCGTCTAAAGAAAGATGCCGGACGCCACCGCTGGACTCAGTTTTATAAAAGCGTGAAACGCAGCCGAGGAGGAACCAAAGTGGAGAAGGAGAGCTCGGCGGACGACGCGGGACTCAGCGACAGTGAACTCAGCTTCAGAGGTTAGTAACTCAAAGACATCGGTGGAAGAAAGCTGCTCACTTTACAGTTTTTGCTGCTGGACTGACTTGGGACGTGTCTGAAATGATATCGTCCTCCATCCATGGCAATCCTCTCTTACAAATTCCGGATGTCACCCTCAGTCGTGGCTGCAGACGCCTCATGCTTCTGTTTGTCTTCCTGATGGAGCTTATTGGAAATGAGGGAAGAGTACTTAGAAGGATGCAAATGGCATTTCAGACATCCTTTTGTTATTTAATATTTGCAGCCCTCATTTTGGATCGTCATAAAAGTCTCCAAGCCACTTTAAAACTGAAGGCTATTTTTATGAGAAATGAAAACTGGTGACAGAAACTCCATAAAGAACGTGAGGCTTTTAGTCAATTAGAGAGAAAGCGCTCTGGATCTTTGTTGTTACGGAATCGATGAAAACAAACATTTTGTGCTGCAGCTGCTACATGATTGCACAGATACAGAAAAAGAAAATAGTGAAAATGCGCAATTTAATTTTAATTTATAAATGAGTTGCATTTAGGTATTAATATAAATGAGTCTCGTTTCCAGCACTTTCTACAACAGATGAGATGTGAACCTGAAAAATGAAGTAAGAAACACTTAAATTTTCTCTGGAGAGAACAGATGAACCCACAGTTTAGCATCATCAAAAGAAGTGTCTCAATTTGTTTTGAAAACAAATATAATTTCTTATTCTTTTACAAAAAGACACTAGAAGTCAGCAGAATAACTAGATTACTGCCAGAAAATATGGACTACTGCTGAAAAAGATAGATGTAGATGAAGTCCAGGTAATGCAAAATAAAGCCCTAGATGTACATACTGCACTAGCATAAATGAGATTCATGCTAATTCTGATTTATGTATTTGTTTTCATTTATTTAGACATTTTTAATTGCAAATGGGAGGATATAGCCTCTTGGGATGAGACATCTCGTTTTCCTTTCCAGTACATAAACACATTCAGAATAGAGAAGTTGCATTACCTGCGATTACGGTAGTGTGAATACTTTTTTGCTAAATGTGGTCGCCAAAGATGCTAAAGCAATTTATTTTAATTACAAAATAATCTCCTAAATGTGCTGAATGTTTTGATACCATACTTGCATAATTCACAAAAGTTCACAAAGATACCAATATTGCATAGCTTTCAAATTGCGAAAAATTTAAAAATGCGTAAAAGATACGAATGCCTAAAGAGCTAGCATGAATGTCCTGAACGAGCTGGACGTTTTGATACCAAACTTCCATAATTTTCAGAAAGTGTACCAAGAATTTGAAGAATTTCTTGAAAAATCGCAAAAATTTTAAAATGCGCAAAATTGTTAAAATGTGTAAAATGCATTTATACCAAAAGTACAAGCAGGAATGTTCCTGAGCGTTTTGGTAGCTTAAGCTTTAAAGCGCACACAGTATTTGGAAAATGTTCTCACTCCTATGAAATAAAAAAAAAATGTATAAAGTGCATTATATTTTAAAAATTGCAAAATATGTGAATACCAAAAGTATAAGGAGAAATGTCCTGAACATGGTGATTGTGTTGATGCCAAACTTGCATAATTTGCAGAAACCTCACAAAGAATTTGAAGAATTTCTTGAAAAATCGCAAAAAATTTGCAAATTTAAAATGTGCAAAATTTTTAAAATGTGTAAAATGTACTGATATCAAAAGTACAAGCAGGAATGTCCTGAACGTTTTGGTAGCTTAAGCTTTAAAGTGCACACAGTATTTGGAAAATGTTCTCACTCCTATGAAGTTGAAAAAAAAAAATGAAAAAAAAAAACGTATAAATTGTGTTACATTTAAAAAATTGCAAAATATGTAAATACCAAAAGTATAAGGAGAAATGCCCTGAATATGCTGATTGTTTTGATGCCAAACTTGCATAATTTGCAGAAAGTTCACAAAAAATCTTAAAAATTTTAGGGAAAATTGCAAAAAATGTGAAAATTTTCAGAATGCGTTTAAGACATGAATACCAACAATATAAGGATAAATGTGCTAAATGTTGTGATACCAATATGCTCATCGAGTCGCTTTTCTCCTTCAAAATCTGCTGGAATTATCGGTTGAAAATTTACAGTAAATTAAAAAACATAAAAAGTTTAAAATGGGACTCTTATGTGTTCAGATGATGTATTTGGCATTAATGTTCATTTATGTCTCCTCTGCAGACGACCAGGTCCTGTCAGATCTGGGTCACACCAACGGGCTGTACGGGAGCGTGGGCGACGTGACCAGCGGCGCCGTCCTGAACGGAGGCTTCTCCGTCGACGCGGCGGGACAACCCTTCCACGACATCAGAGCGGGAAGTCCTTACGGCCTCCCACACTCTCCGTCCTCCATCGCCTCCCTGCCTGGCCACACCCCCCTCCTCAACAACCTGGGCTTTAACATGGACACTCTAGTGGCGCAGGGAGGCCCGGGTGGCGTGGGACAGGCTCTGAGGGCCATGGCCGGAGGCCCCACGTCAGACCTCTCCACGGGCAGCAGTACTGGATACCCGGATTTTCCCACCAGCCCGGCATCGTGGCTGGATGAGATGGACCATTCCCAGTTTTGAGGCTTAAAACTGAAAGAAAAAAAAAAAAAAACGCCAGGAGGACACGTCTGGAAAAGGAAGATTTTCTAAAACATTACTTTGTATTTCCCTCCAAGACTTTTGTGACAACGCTTGAAGAGGAGAAAGCAGTGAAGAACACTTTCCGTCTCAACTCGATCATTACATCACTCTTCATTTCCTTCATCCGTCGTTGTGAGTAGCGTAAACTCACAGGAAAAATAACCATTTTTGAAAAAAAAGTGTCCAAAAACTCCAAGATCAGGGCTACAATCCGGCATCAAGTGAAAGCATTTGCATGCTTTTGCTTCCTATCGAGTAAGACTGCAGTTTGGTGATCTCAGAGCCTTTTCATCGGCGATGCACTTTACTCTCCTCTTCTAATTCTTCACGCGTGGACAGCAATGCAGAGGAGGGAGACATATGCACAAGGCAAAAACAGTGTTTCATGGAGAGAAATGTGAGAAATGTGGAAGAGCTGTGGCACAAGTGTGAGTTTGGAGACATGCTGATCTCTTTTTTTATTTTTTAACCTAAAACAGGAAGAATGGTCAATTATTTCTACTGAAATTTAAGTGTCCGGGTTTTTTTAATTTAGTCCGAGATTAACTTATGATCAAAACGACAGCACATCAAAGGTCATAGGTCACTGCACCCGGTATGTTTAAAGTCCCACTCTGATTTTCAAAGCGTTCCCAGTTGATTTTTAAGTTGGATCAGGCCCGGATCTGAGCTGCAAAAGAGTTTGGCGCCACTCGTGAACTTGAAGCAGACACGAGCCACAGGGGGATTGTCTCAGGTGTCGGTTTGTCGCTGCCACCAAATTTGCAGAGACCCTTCGTTTATTAGAATTTTGGTTGCCTAGGTTACAGAAAAGACTCTGGTTGTGTCCAAATTCCGCCCCCCTAACTACTAAAAAACTATTTAGTGCCCTGGATTTTAAAGGTAATTCGGACACGATGATCACTACTTTTCTTTTGTTTTTCTAAACAGCGGATATGACGTCACCGGTTTTATTAAAATCAAATAAAAACGAACATTTCCCAGCATTTATTTATGACTCCACTGTGTTCTGATGGTGAAAATGTGGATGGTTTATTCAAATATTACATTTAAAGATGTTTTTTGTTCTAAAGCATTGATGCACGCTAGTTTTTCGGAAAAACTTCTGGGAAAATTTGATTTTTTATTTTGAAATTAGTAGATTCGAACAGCACTAGAAAATGGCGAATGTACTAAATAGTGATTAGGAGGGAATTCAGACACAACCAGACAAACCTCCGCTTTGAGCCGCTGTTTCCTCCTCTTCCTGTTTTCATCCTTAAAGTTTTAAAGAAGCACTAACAGCTGCAACTGCAGTTATTGATTACATCAAACTTTTCAGTTATTTTACTTACATTTTTAATGTTTTATTTTTACATGAAACGAGTGGTGCGTCAAACTGTTTAAAAAAAAAAATGAAAAGAAAAAAAATGAATATATAATCGCTGCAATTTGGCACCCCCTCCACCAGATGACGACATAGGCGGTCGCCTAGGTCGCCAATGTCCAGGGCCGGCCCTGAGTAGGGTTACAAGAGTAACTGTCCACAGAGGAAAAATATTAATTATATATTATATATTATTTCAAGAAATTATTCGTCCCTCTCCCTGCTGGAGCAGGCCACAAAAAAAAAAAAAAAAATTGGCCGAAAGTCCTCGCCCGGAAACCCCCGTTTTAACCTTTTTTGCTGTAATTCTCTTTTTTCAACCTTTGTTGCCGTTTTTTCTCTGTCACTGAAAGAAACTGCATTTCGTCGGCTTTTTCTCCGTCCAAATTTAGACACTTGAAAGAAATAAAATGATTAACGTTCTCTGTTCCATTTAAAGTTCATCTTACACAATAAACTGCTAGACAGTTACAATTTATTCACATTTTAAAGCTTAAAAGCTAATAGATTGGAGAGGTTTTTAAAATTTAATTTTTAAAAAGGGTTTCCAAAAGCTTAGGGAATTTCCGCTTACGCAACCGACTAAAGTTGCAAAATTTCGGCTTCCGGCTAGAGATTTTTTCTGGCACCATCTCGCCTGAGACCAGAGATTACTTTTAGCCAAAAAATGAACAATTTCTTTTCTAAGACAAAGTTTCTGCAGAGTGGCTGTAATTTATTAGAAATTTGCCTTTGAATTGTGGGCGGGACCATTGACCCCGCCCCCTTTTCCCCTCCCTATTGTGCAGTGTAGAAGAGCAGCGTCTTTTCTAGGTCACAAATAAGCTTTTTCTCAGTTCCTTCTTTTCTTTCTGCTCCTGATTCACAAAAAATTGAAAACAGAAATACTCAAAAATGTAATTTTCAGCTTATTTTGTTCACAAGAACACGTTAAAAACACCGTTTTCATTGGAGTGGGTCTCTAAACGACATCAGCATTCATCTCCTTTCCGTGCACAATCTTGTGGCTGAGTTTTCTAAAAGTAAATCTGACCTGCAAGTGTTAGAATAAAATAAAAGGACTTTGTTTTGACTCTCTTCAGCCTTTCTCTCAATAATCTTCTCCGTCCAGCAGCTCTGGCTTTGCCTGCAATCAATCTCATCCCTGATCCCAGATGTGCCGTCTGTCTGTCTGTTCCCGCCGCTGCCGTGGCAGGGGGATTACCCAATCCCGGCCTGATCCTTCAGGATCAGAGCTGCTGGCTTCACATGTTTCTCACATTTAGAACTGCACCTTGGAGATTAACACAACAGCTGAAACAGACAAATCATTTACAGTAGTGAAGAGTTTGTTTTTGACCAGTTAAGAGTGAAAAAAGCTGAATTTATGTTCTGAAAATCACTTTTTTAAATTAATGTGAACGACTTTTTCTTTGTTCTCAAAATGCAAATGAATTTAGAAATTCTTTAATAATTTTACAGCATAACAACACTCGTTTTTGGATTTACAAAGACAAAAACAGTACTTTTTGGAATTAAAAATAAAGAACAGAAAATGACTCATCCATTGTTAGCTTTTGTTTTGTTTTCTGAACATAAAATAATATAAAATAATACAAATCAATTGCATTTGAAGGTGGCTCCAAGAGGTTTTTATTTATTTTTTGGTTGATCTGCCTTTTGTTGTTGCTCACTTTCACTAAAGACACACCAGGCAATTAAAAACAAAACCAGATTTTATTTTCTCATATTATTTTCCAGCTTTTCATTTTCATTTTGTGGTTGCAGCATCGAATGGTTGTAAATTTTGTACAGTTTAAAAAAACAAACAAAAACATGTTGATCGTCTTGTTTCATGAGTGCTATTTATTATTGCCATGTGTCTTTGAAAAAGATGTAAAGAGAGCACTGAATTTATTCATTTATGCCTTCTGTGTAATGTTATGATCTCTGTACAGTCAAATCTATATGAGGAAAATAAAGCTGAAATGTCTTTGGGTTACCTCGGGCCGCTCTGCTCTCTGATTCGCTCGCCTCACGGTGATGAATGCCAGACTTAAGAGTTCGCTTTATTCTCCATGAATCAAAAGAAAAATGTGAGCAGTTGGTGTTTTTATTATTTTGCCTTATTGAAATACTCTTAGGGCGAGTTATCCCACAAATTCATTTACCCATTGAGAGCATTTACCACACACTTAGGCCTCTATTCGATTGTGGAGATCCATTTAGTCCCACCAACAGACAGTGGTCAGTTGGTTAACAGTGATTGATGCTGTTTTCCTCTCTCGCTCTCAGGGTGGGGTGACAAGAAAGATGCATGGAGGGGAACAATGAGAAGGGAAGGATGGGAGAGAAGGGAAGCAAGCGCAGAAACAGATGTCCTGCAGCAGCAGCAGCAGCAGCAGCAGCAGCAGCAGCAGATTGCAGCGCTGTCAAATCTACCCTTAATCCCTGAACTGGTAACTAATTCTGCAGTGCTTTGTTAAATATGAGTAAATGTGCTTTACAGTCCGGACCAAATCAGATCTTCTCAGCTGGTATGTTAAGTCAAATCCATCAGTTTTAAAGCAATAATCATTTTTTTTTCTTAAAGAATAATTTCAATTAAAATCACATTAATGTAGAATTTTTCTGATGATGGAAAACATATATAAAGAAAAATAGGATTAAAATTATATATCTGAGTATTTCTTTATTCAAATCATTGTGAATCAGGACCAGATAAAAAATGCAGTTAGAAAAAGATCCACTTGCAGACGAATAGATCCATGAACGTCTTCATTTTCTCGTTTGAGCTGAAATCTGGATCGCTCCAGTATTACTCTCCATTTCTGATGCACCAGTAATGTTCGGTTTGGGTTGTGAGGGGCTTTAAGGGACCTGGAAAGAGTGTAAACGAAGGGATGATGGGAAGTAAGGGCAGGCTTACTCTGCACCACAAGCTGCTGCCGCTCTGCAGAAACTATGTCTTAAAAAACAACACAACTTTATTGATTTTGTCTTAAAATGGCAATTTTACACAAATAAAGCTGGTGTTCATATCATGTTCAAGCCTTTAGTGCTCACTTAAACTGCAAATCTCCAATACTGCATGTGAAGGTCTCTCTCAAATAAAGTCAGTATTGTATATTACTACCCTACATGATAATTTCACCCAAATATCACACTTTTTCTGTCACTAAAACTTAGTTTGCCTCTGCAGTAAAACGGTTTTGCAGAACACAAAGTTGGAGTTAAGCCACAGCAGCGACTATCTATCAGTATAGCATTCAATGCTAGCTTTTAAGCTTGTTTGCAAATAATAAGAGCCAATCTGGGAATCAAACGAGCACATTTCAGGCTCAAACTGAAAACAAAAAAGCTGCAAAGATGTCGTTCATTTCTTCTCCTGGGATGACCCATATTTTCAGCTCTGATAGGGAAGAGACTTCAAGAGAGTCTGCAGAAATACTGCAAAGTCTGACTCTTTGGAAGCAAATGCATGAAGTGGGAGGAGTCTGAGGGCATTGAACAGTTTGAAGAATTTCAACAAAATCAGATCAAATAAGTAACTATTGGAAGATCGTCTACAGTTTAGAAAATTCCATTGATCGCTTTAAAACCAGAATGATTTAACACTTTTTGTGGTATTTTTGCAAGAATAACAGAAAAATTGTTAGAGCCTGAAAAGACAAATATTTTAAATTTATACAAATGCACATTTGAGTAGAGCTGGGTATCAATAATCACTTCCAGAATGGAATCGATTCCATTTTTTTTCTCCATTATTTTGATCCACTAAATTCAATTTGACTAAATTCAATTTTGAGTTTATACGGTTTGCACATTTAGACAAATTTATTTAAAAATACTATATAATTTGAATATATTTATATCAATCTGATACAGTTCAATCATGGATTCTCTAAAGGAAAAGTTCTAACAAAAATGTTCAGATCATTAACATTGTAAGCATTGTTCTGCTTCTCCCGGAGGACGTTTCTGTTTGGCCACTAGGTGGCGATCGCGCTGTAGCAGTTCACTTTTTTCAAAAAGAATAAGCAAAAAACGTTGTTTTAGACCACAATTAGCTACTTTGACAATATTTCCTCAAAAGAGTTTGGAAAATTAATTCCTGTGAGTTTATAAAGATGTTTATTTAGTCAGTAATGTATGTTTAGGCCAACCGAATGTTAGCATTAGCCGTCCTATGGGAAATCCCATTATACGTTAGCATCAAGCTAGCTGACTTTAGCTTAATGTGCTAAATCGATTTATATTTTTATGAAAAGATTATTGAACTATTAAGCATAGATTGATTCAATCAATTTTATCAACCCAGAACTACCTTTGAGTATCATAGATCTTTGTCTTGCTGACATTTACAGAAGAAGACAAAAGCTTTAAAACAAATCATCTTGATTTGAAGCTCTTAGAGACTTTTTGCAGATTCTGCAATAGTAAACATTTAGATCCTAATTCTGGATTTATTTCCTTCATCAAGGTGTTATTTATAATGACATTACACCACAGAGTACATTTGCATCAATCGTTCCTGTGCAGCAATGCAGAACATTTGACTAATAACACGCCAGTAAAACTCAAACTTCAGTCTTTCTTATCGATTCCTTTGTTTCAGCCTGAATTATAAAAGCAAAAAAAAAGGCAGTTTGGAGTTTGCACGTTTTATTAAAATGGCACAAATTGAGCAGATTTTTATTTAAGCATTGATTGGTTGGGCATGGACATTAATGTATCGGCCCTAGACGAACCGTCTTACAAAGATAAAGAGCCGCACAGACGGTTAGGATAATTTACACGCCACTTACAGCGCTAGTATACAAATAAATCTGTGGAAACCCCACCACTGTTGCTTTGGCAAAGATGACAAACACAAGCACAAATGCCATTATCATCGATTGCAAGGCTTTTATTACAAACTTCCTGAAGGAAAGCGTTTCCGTCTTCCATCTGGAGTGAAAAGGGAATAAATTAACATGCAAAACAGTGAGGATTAGTTTTGCACTGACAGTTCCTCCCGCAGCATTAAGAAAGGGTATTTCTCTCCTAAAACATCTCCATCTAACTATGCAGTGAACAATGATCTGCAGCATGACTGATTGAGTCTTAAAAAGGGGCTGGAGCCAAACGTCAGCCTCTCAATGACAGCCTCAAGGTTGGGAGCAGTTTTAATTTGAAAGGGCGACTTTTCCTGCAGCTAAAGTCTGCTCAGCTGCGGAGGTCACTCAGATGGTATGTTACAGTACAAGGCAGTTAATAAAAAAAAGATAATTATGCGGTATTAGACACATTCCTGGGATGTCAAGGTGTTTGTGGAGTTCACAGTGTTTACGGCACGCCTGTCAAAATGTCGATTTGACGCCTGAAAACTCACCATTGGAGAGCAGACAGAGTTTCTGCTTCTGGTGAGTCTTCAGGCTCGTGTTTGTGCGTGTTGGGGTGGACGGAGGCAGCTTAAAGATTAAAGATGGGGCGAACAGACGCATCAAGAGGGGCCAAAGTGAAAACCTAAAACTGCCTTTAGCAGGAAGAGGATGAAAGAAGGTATACGGAATGATGAGCAACGAGGGAAAGGATCCCAATAGCTCTAATTTGTAAAAAACATTTGACTATATTTGTACTTTCTAGGGCTGAGCATTTTTGGTATTACCCGATACCGGCTAATATCGCCAATATCGATATTTTTCAATAATGCAGAATACGAATCATGAACCTTAATTTTTTTTAGTTCATGTTTATTAGTTTAGTTTGCCATTTATACTGTTACTACAATATAAAGTATATTAAAAAAAACAATAAAAATGGAATAAACTTATAAAGCTTATTCAATGTCTTTCCTTGAAAATTCGACAAAAAAAGATACAACCAAAAAAAAAAACCTATTAAAAAAAAAAAAGGATGCAAGTAAATCAGATCCTTTTTCATATGCATATTGTAATATCCTGCTCTGTTAACTATTCTAAATGCTTTTTTTGTAATTTAACCAAAGATTCAGTGACAGTTTTTCCTGCATTTCCCCAAATCTCTGCACAATATAAAAGATACGGAACGACTAATATAAACTCTTTTTGTTTAAAACATCAAACATTTTAAACAGAATACCAACAGATCTAGAAACTTTGTGTTTTATGTAATTTATATGAGATTTCCAAGACAATTTATCATCAATTATTACTCCTAAATTTTTATTTCTTTAACATATTGGATTCCGCCTCCATTTAAATGTAATTTACCACTTTCAACCTTTCTATTACCAGAAAAAAATCATAAATGTAGTTTTGATTTCATTAAGAAATAACTCAAAATAATCTCAATTGTTTTTAATCACCACAAATGTTTTTTTTTTTTTTTTAAGTCTCCTTTTTAAATAACTTGAAACATAAAAACTGAATCAGGACAATATTTAATTAAAAACTTCTTGGAATTAAATAGGTGAAGAAGTGAATTTAAAACTACAAATCAAAAGAAACAAGTAACTATAATACAAAAATCACTCTGAATGTTCAACGATTAAAAAAACAAATAGTAGAAATATGAACAAAAGAGTGGAAATATCAATATTTGCAGGCTGGTATCGATCCAACTTGAGATCAATACTATCAATATTTAGGATCGATCCACCCAGCACTAGTACCTTCTCATCTTAGGTAAAAAAGAATGAAACTGTGAAGCTTTTTCTCTAAGAACTGAAGGAATCTGACAGAAAAAAGTTTGGAAGACTCAAAGTCAGAACTTGACGAGAGGACACGTTTCTGAGAGTTCCCATCACCATGACAGACGGTTCACGGGACAACAGCTGTGAAGTCTGAAGTTTTATCTAAGAAGACTTTAAGCCAGGTGAGAGGCAGCAAAGAAGGTGCTAATACTGAGATAAAAAGGCTCCTTTAGGACCAGGAAACTGCAAAAACAGAGAAAAAAATGAGTCAAAAATGTTCTTTAAGTACACAAAAATGGAGTAAAAAAATGTCTTAAATTGAAATTATTTTGCGATTGAAAACTATTCTTCTTGCAAGATTGAAAATTAGACAATTTTTCTTGTAATGAGTCATTTTACTTTCTTAACCCTTTAACTCAAAATCTTTAACATAGTCTAACTTTTAAACCGTTTATATTCATATTAATCTGATACAGTTCATGTATTAGTAAAATAATAATAAGATTGTTGTTACCACGCAGTGTTACATGGATTCTAAAACAATTTTTCTGCTTCTCCTGGAGGGCGTTTCATTTTGGCCACTAGGTGGCGATAGTGCTATAGCATTACACCTTATTCCAGAAGAAGAAGAAAGAATGAACAAAAATAAATAAATTACTGCCTGTGAGTTTATAAAGTTGTTTATATAGTCATCAATGTGTGTTTAGGTTTGTTTATGAAGGATCCCCATTAGTCTTAGTCTTCTCAAAAAATTATTTGTATTCATTTGTGTAACTAAATACTGTGGTAATAAATTCCACGCCACCATTGCTCGATACCCAGCGTTAGCATTAGCCGTCCTATGGGAAATCCCATTAGATGTTAGCATCAAGCTAGCGTACTTAAGCTTATGCGTCAGATCGATCTCTACTGTTATGGATTGATTATTGATCTATTAAGGTTAGATCAATTAATCGATTTTATCAACCCAGCCCTACTGTAAAGTAACTTTAAGGCTTTTTCTTTTTATAATTTTTTTTAATACATAAACAACACTTTTTAGTAAAAAATTGAAAATATTCTACAATTTTGACTCTGTGGCCAATTTAAAAAATAAATTTAAAATTAACGTTCTTTTATTATAAATGTTATTTTTTTTAACGTCAGAATTGACTGTTTTTAAAGAAGTTTTACCATGTAATGATGTTAAAACTGGTGAACCACCCAGAGTGTACCCCAACAGTGGTTGGGATAGGCTCCAGCATCCTTTTGACTCCAACAGGGATTAAACTGGTTTGGAAAATGGACATATCTTGTCATGTCTGACATCATGAAGCCCTATTGGCTAATATTACTTCAAAACCCAACTTTAGTTTTCTTTCTTGGTTTGAACAAAAAAGACAAACGGGGCAGAGTGGCCGTGGGACGGGGCCGGCCTGAGTGTGCGGTGAGCTGCAGTGTCAAAAGTGAAAAAGCTCAGAGGAAAATTGAAGCTCCATAATGGAAGCATAATGGGCTTAGTGTCAGTCCTGCAAACAAGCTGGAAGGGAAGCACAACTGCCGTCATCCTCTCTTACCTCAAGCCGGCGTAACAGGGTTTGGAAAATAAGGGAGAGACAACACTGAGGCCCAAACATACTTTAGAGATGCACCAACAGGCTAATGGCTGGATGTGGATGGAATTCATAACAATGAGTCCCTGTGTGGGGGAACATGTCACAGACTCACTCTGAATACCTAAAAGCTTTTCTATTGAACTATGGAAGCTTTCTCCTCAAAATTTATGCATTTTGATTTGTCTGTTATGAAAGATTCTTTGGCTGAAGTTTCCTGAAGCTAAAGATGAAGCGTTCAGCAAAATAAGTAGTACAACCCTTTTTTGTTTGCAGAAGCCCAATAGTTTAGACTTGAATACAGACTCAAAGGGGAGAGAATTTTATTCTTCTCATGTAGAGGACGCAACTTGCATGACAATTTACAACTAGCACTGTACACGAGCCACAAGGACAAGAGCTGAATTTAAAGCGGCGCCTATGCTAAGTAAGGACCACTGACAGAGTTTAACCAGACCGTTTTTTGATGCGTCAAAGTAGATTTCCACAAAGTCGAGTCATAGATGGAGACAAAAACGAGGATTTTCCACTTTCTGACCACAGATCTTCATGGATGTGTGGTGAAGAATCACAGTCAAGTTTTACAGAGAATTTTCAGATGATAGAGAGTGTGTGTAAAAGTGTTTTTGTGTATCAATGCAGAGAAAATGTGATCATCGCCAGAAAAAGCAGATTTAGACTTTTTTGGAGAACATCCAGACCCGTCAGACATGACGTCATGTTTGAGGGTTTACTAAGCTTCTGTAGGCTTTTTTTCTTTAGTCATTCATAGTTGTTGCTGTACATCCTATTCAGATGCATAATCATGTACACGTATCAAACAGGAACTAAGCACAGCTAAAAGTCCATGAAGCTAAATCCGGGTCAGACAGGCAGAGGTCAATCACAAGCGTGGAAGCATCAAAGAAGAGACTAGAGTTGTCCAGGTGAGGGTCAGGGCAGGCGGCAGGCAATCTGAGATAAAACTGGGTCAGAAACAGAAGATCAGATCCAGATAGAAACGCTCAGTAATGCAGGCAGGGTGGCACAAACAATACTTCGCACTGAGTGAGGCTCTGTGCTTAAATGTCCTGTGGGTGATTGGCAATGAAAGAGTGGCCTCTGGGGAGAGTGTGCTGGGGTTGCTGGGAGATGTAGTGTCTTCAGTACTCTGGAGACACCTCCCACCGGTGACCAGAGGAGGAGACAGAGCTCTGACTCCTGATATGTATTATTACAGCTATTATTACACTACCATTAAAAAGATTGGAGTCACTTTGATATTTTCCTATTTCTGAAAGGAAAGCAGTGTTTTTTTTTAATGACAATAACTTTGAACTAATTCGAAACATGCTCCATATATTATTGATGTGGTAAATGTTTAAAAAAATCAGTATTCTAGCTGCAAATGTCAGGGTTTTGGTGCAGATTATTAGAAAACCCTTGTGAAATCATGTTAGCACATTTATACACATTTGTTTATGAATATATTAATAATCTACTATATGTTTTGAATATATTTATATTAATCTGATATAGTTCACATACTGTAAAATGTATCAGTGAAATAACGAGATTGTTAATATCATACAGTGTTACACGGTTTCTAACAAAAATGTTCAGATCATAAGACACTTCAAAAGACACAACAAACACCCAAACCTGCTTCACTAAAGACTTTAATGAAGAAACACGTCAGAAGATGAAAATGTAACACAAACTGAACAGAAACTAAAGTCCGAGGGCAGACTCCACAGTAAAAGAGGGTGGATTGTATTTTACGGTTATTTGCAACAGTTTATTGATTTTTTTCTGGTGATATTTATGAAGACTTTTTGGAACTTAAAGCAAACGAATCCAAACAGTGATGCATGAATCCTCTCAGTGACGATGCTCTCCTCTAATATTGCAAACAAAGGTGTTATTTGACAGAAAATTGTCAAAACTGCCTCAGTACAACATCTAAACAAGGTCGAAAGATCTCTACGGTCGGATAGTCAGATCCTACAGTGGAGATGCTTCAGAAGCAGAGAGTATATCGATGGAGACTCATGCAAAGCTCCTCATCTCGGGTCAAATGGTGCAATTATTGTTCTTCAGAAGAGCTACAGAGTCAAAGTCACCTCAACAACCTGGAGTTAAAAGGAAACAAAACTTTTTTTATGTCAGGTCTACAAACTACAGCGTCTCTGGAGATGATGGGGGGCGGGGCTGGACTCAGGGATGCTGCTGGTACGTTGGGAGGATTTAGCCTTTTGGAGCCGTATACTGGCGCAGAAGTGAGGAGATGGCGCTGGATTCGGTGACCTCCTCGGGAAGAGAGCCCTCCATGTCTTTGATAGATGGGTCCGCCCCCGCGTTGAGGAGCAGCTCTACGATCTCGCCGAACTCGCACGCCGATGCTGACGAAAGAAGGGGGAAGATGAAAGATTTTATTTTCATCTCTGTTTTTTCTACATTCCTATAAAAGTTTTTTAAACTGTTTTAGTTCTCTATGTCTTCTATGTCTTAAATGCTGTGATTTGTTTGTTTACAGTTACTTTTTAAGGCCTGGTCATAACCATTAAGAGGGTTTCATCTTTTACTCAGAATTCTATTGTTCAAACTACTAGTTAAATGTATAAATTAATGTCTGAGGTTCACATAGATGATAAACTATGTAGGTTTTTACAGCCCTGCTGACCTGAAGACTTCTTGTTTGATCAACTCTACCTCCACAATGAACAGATTTTACATGCAAATAAAAAAAACTTTGGTAAAAAATGTTGATCTTTTATGAGTTAAAATCACATATTATTTTATACTACAAAACATTGGTTACCAGCAGTTCAGAGCTGCACTGAGATGATCCTGTGTGGCACAGAGCATCTTTTATTTTAAAAATAAGTAAATAAAAGAAATCACATTTTGAAAGACGCTAGGTTCTTTTTACATTTTTGCTTTTGTTTGTTCCAAAAATAGACATAATTCATATTTATTATTTAAAAAAGGTTAGAAAATGGCTGTTTTGTCTGTACCATCATAGCCTGAAGTTGTCCTAAGACGGGGGTAAAAGCAGAGTTTTATCCCGTATCGTACCCGACCCGATGTGCAACAACAGGGCCAAAGGTTTCTAAACTGAAATTTTCAGATTTGAAAAAAAAAAGTGAAAAAAAGTTTTGAAATTCAAATTCTGCGTTTTGAAACTTAAAAAAACAAAATTTAAAGCTGAAAATAATTATGTTTATTTTAAAATAGCAAAAAGTTTCAAACATTTTCCTTCATTTTTTTCAATTTGCTTAATTTGGGTTTCAAATAATATTGGCCCCTATTTAGCTCCATACGGTCCCGATTCACTTGTATTTTATGGACTGGAGAACCTTCAAAGAACCTGTTAGAAGTTAAAACTCAAAAACAACTGAACTGTCATCGAGCTCCTCTAAAAGCTAATGACTGAATCAAATAAACGGCTCTTGACCATCAGATTAATGCAGAGAGGGGAACTTGACTCCTCCCTCCACTGTGGTTTAATCCTCCACATGTTTGCGGTTAATGAAAAGCCCATCTCCGGCCCAGCACTGACACCAGCTTGGGCCTGAGCCTCCAGAACTGCCCCACCGGCAATTTGTGCCCCGCTAAAAGGGTGTGCAGAGAGGAGAAGTGGTGGGGGGGGCTCGCACTTTTCCTAACCCAGTTAGTGGGTTCCTTCATTCCTGATGCACCTCCTGCATCTCCGCCCCCCCTGCTCTTGTTGTGAGTGCTTTTCTCTGTCTTTGTCAATCGCTCGCTCTTTTTAAAACGCAGACTTTGTGCTGCGCCATGTTCGCTGATGTCAGCAGCTGCGGAGATTGACAGCCGGGCCTTTTAACCCGCGGCCGGACGTGTGCACGAGGTGCATGGGGTTTTAATTTCAGATGAAAGCAGAGGTGTGTGCATCGTCCAGCTAAAACTGACAACGTTTGGCTTTTTTTTTTTTTTTTTCCTTCTCAGCTGTGTTTGCAAAATCCCTCATCTCGCTCTAAACTGTATTTTATTTGGCCGTGTGCGCACGTGGCGGCGTGTCGCCCGAGCCTTGAGCTGTAAAAAGTGGCCGGCCCTCCGGGGAGCAGTAGAGGAGGAGAACAATTTATGGCGAGCAGTAAACCCTCAATTAATCACTTGCCGGCCACGGTGGCCCTGTGCAAAGAGAGGCAGGAAGGAATTTTCATTCTCTGCTGTTTGTCTCTTCCAGTTCATTGTTTATGTTTATTAGTCATCGGTTTATGCCTCCTCATCCACGCGCTCGCATGAACTAATCTGGCTGTGAGGGACGCGGCGTGGCCGGCCCAACGCCACCGAGCTGCCGGACAGATGGGGAGCAGTGCGAACACACACGGAGGTGCAGAGGACACGAGGGCCGCCCCCTCTGGGGGGTCATGGGACCACTCCTGATTTCCTCTGGGAAGTCTGCTGATTATAACAAACACACAAAAACAGAGAACATACCGAAGGACACACGAACGGTGAAGAGGAAGTTATGGAGACTCGAGTAGATGAGGAATGGAGTCGGGAATGGATGAATCTTTCTGGGAGCGGGGAGGAAAAGCGAGTAAAGATGATGAATTTGGGACAAATGCAGGCAAAGAGTGGGCGTTTGCGGAAAACAAACGGCCGTACGCTGAAGGGAGTACACACGCAGACCTCATCATCATATCGGTGTACAATTTTTGAAGTGCTGAGATGAATATGAGAAGCCTTCTTACCATAATGTAGCGCCGTCTGTCCTTCGTTGTCCTGAAAAGACAAAACAAGTGTTTACTTCAGCAGTTTTTCTAAAACATTCGACTAAGGTTTGCTGCAAGACGAGGTTTGTATTCTTTCACGTTTAGAAGCACAAAAATACATCTTCTGGGAGAGCAAAAGGTTCTGTCATGAATTTACTGTTAAAGGTAGATGACTCGTCAGCCAAAAAGTCAAGATGATTCACAGTGTTTTTAAGAACATTATTGCAAATGTTCCTGAAGTGTTTTAAATATTTGAAATTTTATTTATCTGTTATGTATTTTAAAAGCATTTATTTGGTTCTATGTATTTACAATGTTTAAAATTTGAATTATGATTATGAAGTTTTTAACCAAAATCCCACAACCTAAATGTCTTAAAAAGCCATTTTTCATGTTAATCTGAAGCCTCTGTTTCAAAAATCTCCTCTGAGGGGGCGTGGCTTTTGGAGCTCCGCCCCTGATCCCCCCTGTCTGATTATAATAGCTGTGTCTCACTAGCGTAAATCTTCACAACTGCTACATCAATATCAGTAATATCCAGCCGTATGGTTCTGATCCGGATGTCAGCTGGACGAGGAAGTGAAGATCTTCATGGACAGAACTTCCTTCAAAATCCTGATTCTTTCTCCTTCCAGTTCACCAAAGACTCTTTTAGCTAATTCTCCCATGTTTATTGACTGTGATCAATACATTCAATCATTGGTTTCTCAGAGTTCTTGATAAAATAATCAAAGCTAACATCAAAATGCTCTTTCATTGATTTACAATCCTTTCCAACTGCGGTCAAATGAGCCGCCGTTCACATTTCCGTGGTCACATCAAGAAGCTCCGTGGAGTCTGGTGGAGATTTTCCAGCGTTCTCAGTCCTGCTACCGTAAGTATTGGATGAAACTCACACCAAAAATCCAGTGATGCTGATTTGACCACAGAAATGTGAACGGCGGCTCATTTGACTGCAGTCAATGTGAAGATACCATCTTCTCTTCTCCAGAACCTGAACTAGACACTAGGAACAGATGAGGGTTTAGTGCATGTGCAGATCTCCTCTAAAAACAGCACAACTCATTTGTGAGCTAAAACTAAGTTTTAGTCTTTCGCTATTTTTCTAAATTACACTTGCATTTACATAGATTTAAATATTAAAATCTGTTAAAAATATGTTCATGATACATAAACTTTAGATAAGTTTAGGTGACCTCTGACCTACACTAGTTCAAAGATCATTAAGTTTGTTAAAAAAAATTGGTCATTAGTTCAAAATGCAACAAAATTTGTTAAAAAATGTGTAAGTTGATTTTTCTTTGAAATTGCATAATTGCTGAGATTATTAAAGTGCTGAATATTGATATCTGTTTCCTAGCTTGTTGTCATAGTTGATAATTATGGTGAGAAATCAGTGTCTTATTCATTATTAATAATGTAGAACTAAAGGCAAACTGATCATATTTGTCATTTCAAATGGCAGCCCTTCGTATGACCCATGAAGAAGCTCTCAGTTTCAGAAAGGTCGGTGACCCCTGGTTTACATTTTCTCCCACTAGCTTACAGCCCCTCACAACCCCGACCTAACATTAACAGTGCAGCAAAAAATGGCGAGCGATATTGGAATATTGGAGTATTTTGAGCCGAATTCCAGCTCAGACGAGGGAAACTAAGACGTACGAGGATCTAAAGACATTTTTATGAAGAGTAAAATATTAAAAGTTATTTAAGGTTTATGTTGATTTATTCTGGAATAATATTTTCATTCATAGTTATGTTAAAAAGTTACATTTTTAAAAATGTAGTTTTGAATAAATGTTTTTCCTGTTCAGCCCACGACCTTAAGTGTGTTTTGGATTTTGGCCCCCCGTGTGATTGAGTTTGACCCCCCTGCTTTACTGTTTTTTTGGTCTTATTTCTATTAAAGCATCAACAGGAGTTAAAAATAAGACGATACCTTGAAATCATAGAAGACTATTTGTTTATTTACTGCTCTACCATCACATCATTCATAAAGATATTGCATTCTCGTCCATTATCATGCTGCCCCACTTTTAACTATTCACCTTTCAGCCTCTTTCCTCGTTTTCCTTCCTCCTCGCTGCTTTTTCAGTGCAGAGTGATCCTATTGTTACTTTTCTGGGGGGTTTCTCCGGGGCAGCACTTCGGGGACCAGCTGATTGGATTAGAGCTTTCTATTCCCTGTGGGTGGCTCGCGGAGCACGGATGCAAATTGCGGCATGAAAAGCCGCGCGAGACAACAATGCTGTCTGTCTGCGGGTCAAGTCGCAACCTGCAGGACGGTGTGCAAACTGCCTGTCGTGGCGGTGCAGGGGGTTCTGGGACGGTTCTGAACTTTCAACCAACTTTAATGCATTAGGAAAATCTTAATGTACCAAGCTTTCTAATAAAAAGAACAAATTTTTTGAGAGCATTCCAGTGCAGCCAAAGCTGTTCCTCCAGTGGGGGTCAGCGGCCTGTCCTCTCAGCGTTCCCTAATGTCCTGGATCCAGGAGGGTGGCTTGATGGAATCGCAGGAAATTGGATTGTCTTCCATTTGCTTTGGAAGCAGCTTGGAGGAGACACTCCCCCCTCCATCCCTCCGCCTCCCATTCCTGCAGTTCGCATCACCCCCTCCCCCGTTCCCATTCCATTATGGATACCAAAACCGCTGCTCCTTACCCAAAGTTTACCCTCGCCGCGCAGGAACACCGGACTGGATGTCAGCAGAGGGCTCAATGAAAAAGTGGCAGTAGGAGCGGACCGGTGTCGGAGTGTATCACCTTAATTGGGTGGAGCAATATGCTTAGGGGGGCAGCACAGGAGGGGCATTGATCTATAGGTACAGTTGCAGTTTTGCTGAATTTCAGTCGCACCGATCTATCATTTCTACAGCACGGGTGATGGGAAGCAAGATTGATGAAAGAGAGAAAGTGCCTTAATAGTATATAGAGAGATACGGGATGCAGAGCGATTTCTCAAAAGTCCGGAAAAATTGCAGAAACTATTCCAAAATTGGTCCAGAAATGTTAAAAAAAAAGGTGGGGGAAGACAAAGTCAAATGATTTTGAGTTATGAGTCTGAGTCCAAATTTCATGAAAGCTATTTAAAATATTCTAAAGATCTGCAGAAGATCACAGCAGAGGAATGTTTATTTTTTGGGATTGTGTTTCTTTAGGAAAAAACGACAATGTAAACTCCAACACACCGAGCTCAGCTGCAGCTTACATCAGGATTAAATGGAGGTACTCACACAGAAGTCCCTCCAGTCTATCTCCACACGGAACAGAGTTTTAATCTGTCTGGATGTCAGTTTTTTTAAGTCTAAGCCAGAAAAGAGCCTGAATTTGGAGGGTGAAGGACTGTGGAACCATCAACTGATGAGCATTTGAGAGGGAAAAGCTGTACATTTATTGGAGTACATTTATGAAGCGTGTATGTTTTTAACCCTTCAAAGACATAAAACTAAAAATGTCTGATGTGTGTGCTGTCAGCACACCTTTTTGGATCGCACGGCACTTTTATAAAGCACATTAAATGAGATGGTTCCAATAACCCGACATGTGGTTCAGTGTAAAAAACGATTAATAAAAAAAATAGTTAAAATAAATAAATCAAAGTTCAAAAACTCATAAAAGGGAAAAAATTAGATTTTCTTGCTTTTATTGATTTATGCAGATACAAAAAAATAAAGAATAAAAAAAAGAGCTAATATGTAAAAAAGAAACTTGTTAAAATCTTTCAGATTTTGTTTTGTTTAAGAAGAACTAAGTTTATTCAAACTATAGAAATTCACTTTTTAAAGTTAAAGTTAAAGTCCCACTATTTGTCACGCACCTAAGTGTGTGAAATTTGTTCTCCGCATTTGACCCATCCCCTGGGGGAGCGGTGAGCTGCAGACACAGCTGCGCTCGGGAACCATTTGGTGGTTTAACCCCCCAGTCCAACTCCTTAATGCTGAGTGTCAAGCAGGGAGGCACTGGGTCCCATTTTTTAAAGTCTTTGGGATGACTCGGCCGGGATTTGAACCCACGACCTTCCAATCTCACGGCGGACACTCTACCATACATTTATAAATACATAATAAAATGATGGCCTTACTGTAAAAAAAGTCCAGATACTTTAAAATATGCTATAATTTGATAAATGCCTCTTAAATAGATTTAAAAAATATAAAATAAAGGATTTTTCAGTAAAATTGAAGTTAAACAATCTTATTCTGTAATAACCAATGAATGAATTAATTCATAATAACCTAAATAAATAATATTTTTTTAGTTGGATTTTGGAATTGGTTTATTTTAAGCAATTAAAACAAAAAAAATCTTAAGAAAACAAAAAAGAAATAAGCATCAATAAATAGATTTAGGATAGTCAGAAATTGATTGAAAAACAAAGATAAAAAGTGAAAGAAAATGAACACAGTTTTCTTTTTTAATGTCATTTTTCTTCATTTAGTAAACTTTCTTTGGGCTTTTCTTCCTCTCGTCTTTTCCCGCCTCCTTCTTTTCTCCCCCTGTTGCCCCCTGACAGCAACATTAAACAAGTGGGGAAAAAATGAGCAAGCAATTATGATTTATGATCAATGCATGCAGAAGCTGCTGACTTTTATAATGACAGTGATCGGAGGAGGGAGGCAGGGAAAAGATGAATATGTGTATGTGTGTTTGTGTGTGCGGGTCTCTGGGGTGTGCGGCCGACATGAGGGGTGAATCGATGAGCGGCAGAGATGCAGATTCCAGCATGCGGGGTTATGATAAGCAGGTGCCATTAATCAGAAGAGTACAGATCAGATCAATTTGATGATCACTCTTCAGCTGGTTACAAACCAGAGCGGCTACTGTACCAAAATCACAAACTAGACTTGGTCACCTTTATTGTGGCCTTTTTTAAAGCATCCAAACATGTTCAGAGAGAGCTAAGACTTTTAAGCCTCATTTCCACTGAGCGCTCCGGTCTGGTCCGGTACGCCAGGGGTCTCCAAACGTTTTCTAATGAGGTTTTTCTAATGATGTTTTCTTCGGTTTGTATGCTGACAAAAACAGTGTAACAATCACAGCCTAAACGTAAACATTTACAGATTTCCGGAAAGCCACACAAAGCTACATTTTTAATAATTTATTTTTGTAATCTTCATAGAAAATAAATACTAAAACATTTTTAAAAACTAGATATACAGCATTACCTGTGATAATGCTAGTGTGAATGTTGCAAGTTGAATGTGGCCGTTGAAGATGCTGAAAATGATAACTAAAAAACGCTGAAGCTAACAGCTGAAAACGCTGAAGCTGATAGCTATTTAAAATATTAGCGAAATGCTAAATTAGCCTAAAAAACTGGAAAAAAAAATCTAAATTAGCCAAAACAGCGAGCAAGTTTCTGATATATTAGCTAGACTGCCAAAATAGCCTAAAAAACTGAGAAAAAAACAAAATTAGCCAAAGCAGCTAGCAAGAGGCTGAAATATAAGCTAAATTTCAAATTAGCCTATTCAAACTGGTAAAATTTAGCCAAAACAGCTGGCATGTGGCTAAAATATTAGCTAAACCCCAAAATAGCCTAAAAAACTACCAAAAAAAATTGAAAAAGCTAGCATAAAAAGAGCTGAATATCTTAATAGCTGAATTCTCTTTTTTCCTCAGCAGTCTCACACCGGTGGGTTTTGTTATTTTAGTTTTGGGGTTGAACCTTGGCAGTCTTTTTGCTGGCTTGCTTTGTTTCTTTTGAATAATCAGATTTTTGTTCGGGCAGCTTTGGCAGAGAGCTGCTGACTCAGACAGTCGACGTGGCCCGGTCAACAGACTCCCTGACTTATTTATGCTTGGCCAAGGTTTCAATCCCTTTGTTTTTTTCTTTTTGAACCAGCAAACTAATCATTTCTTTTTCTCCACAAGACACAAATTTTTTCTTTAAAAAAATAAAAAAAAGACTCTGTTCCTCATCTTCCTGGTGTCCAGTTTTTCATGGGTTATGGTCCATTTTTGTGTTTCCTCTAGACCAGAAGTCGGCAACCTTTAACAGTAAAAGAGCCATTTGGGCTCGTTTTCTACTGATCAAAACCTAGAAAGAGCTGCATAGAGTTATTTTAATCTTTAAGAAATTTGGATTTGCATTCATGACCTTCTTCTTTTTAATAATAAATATAAATTATGTCTATTTTTGGCACAAACAAAATCAAAAATATAAAAAGAACCTTGCATCTTTCAAAATGTGATTTCTTTTTTTTTGTCCTCAGCAGTCTTACACTGCTGGGTTTTGTTATTTTAGTTTGGGGTTGGCAGTCTTAGTTTGCAGGCTTTGTTTATTTGTCTTCTTTAGGTAGTTTTGGTTAGGCAGCCATTAGCAGGTCGACATGGCTGGGTCAGCAGTCTCCATGACTTACTTTATGTTTGTCCAAGGAGCCACCATGGAGAGATAAAAGATCCACATGTGGATCTAGAACCGCAGGTTGCAGACCTCTGCTCTAGACTTCAGACAGGTTTGCCTTTCAGGGCCGTAACAAGTGATTCCACTGAGTGGTTTGTGTTCACAGCGCATGAAGAAGTCTATGGGATTGTCTGTCTGTAGAAGTCTATGGGATTTTGGCTTCTTGGAGCCAACGTAAAGGGGGATGGGGTCACTCAGTCCAGGTTTCGTGTACAGTCAATGGTTAAAGCTTACATAAAGAAGGCTGAATCAACCAAATGTAGTTTATTTAAGTGGAAACAATATTTTCACTTTTAAATAAGATTTGGCTGTCAAATCTTTTAATACATTCTATATACACTGTTAGCTATTATTAAAAATGGCTGTTTTTAGCCGACACTAGACTGAACTGAACATCCTACAACTGTGGAGCTATAAATGTGAATTCATAAAAAAAAACAGTGCTTTGTGAGATATGAAATCATACACAAATTTCGTAAGATACAGCGATTTTACATATACTGTATGTTTTGAGAAAATAACTGTGTAGTGAGTCTAAGGCTTGACCAATCATCAGAGACATCGAGGCAGGTCTTTTTTCTTTTTATTTAAAAGGTAAACAAACCCTAAATCAACTTTAAATGGGGCTTTAAAAGCACTGACTATTGGTCTTTGACATTTTAAAATAAACTTGCTTAATTCTAAAAAAAATAATGATCTAAAACCGTCTGTGCCCTGCCCCCTACAGGTTGAAAGGAGGAACAGCAGTTGAATTTTGTGATTGGTCAAACTGTAGTTCCCACGTCATATCAGAAGTTCAAGGTAGTGATCAGTAGCTCTAGTAATGATAACACTCCTGTTCCTAAGCTCCGCCCCTCTGACTGGATTTTTAGATTTCGGCTGTGGGCGGAGTCAGCCGTCAACTTCCTTGTTTGGTTACCCTTTAACTTTTATTTTACCAGGAAATCCCATTGAGATTAGATCTCTTTTTCAAAGGAGAGCTGTGAAGTGGTAAAAAAAGAAAAGAAAAAAAACATTCCAGGTAAATGTGATAAGTAAAGAGATAAAAAACTAAATATCAGACAAAATACTGCAGGTGAAGGGGTGTCCTAAATCAAACTCTCCCTCTGGTCATGTGACATTACCAAAAACAATGGCGGCTACAAACTGAATGCGTGCAGATGT
>NC_050515.1:6718768-6734139 GCF_002922805.2 Oryzias melastigma
GAGGTAACCTTGCTGCGCACCATGTGAGCACTACTATCCTTGGTCAAATTAGCAGGACGGCAAACTTACTGTGTGCCTTTCACACCTCTGGGGAACGTCCTTCAGCTGCCCAGGAGCGCCCTCAACCCCCCAAATAACCCACAGCATTAAAGTCTAGGAGGGTACACCTTATAAAAAGTCTGCTGTGATTGTAAACCAGCGTAGGGCTGGATAAAAACCCTCTACTGCTGTCGGGTTTTAGCTCAACACAGAATAACAAAACCAGTTTTTTATTTTCCTTAAATCTGCTTTCCCAGCACTCCTCTGCCCCCTCCCCATGTCACAGAGCTTCTGTCCCGGGGGGCACCTTAGCCTCCATTAAAGCCATCAAAGGAGGCGGATGAGGTTGAGACTTAGAATTAACATCACCAGAGGCCCTGCCTGTCCTCCAGCGGCTCATCAATGATGTTTAAAAAGAAATATATGAAATAAATAAATACATAAAAGAGTGTAATATGAAAATCAATGGGCAGGCAGTGGGGGCTGGGGGTGAGGCATTTGGAGTGAGGGACTCATAAAGCTGAGTACTGCAGGAGACTGATGGAAGGCAAAACACTTACTTTGTTTATTCTCTCTCCTCGCCCCCGTCCCCTCCCACCGCCGTCTGAATCCAGCCCTTACTCTCTTTAACCCCCCCTCTGTCTGAAATAGTTGAAGACAGCTTTAATGCTCCTGACAATTTATGTGGATGGTTAAGAACGATGGAAATCAAATAGTTGAGTGTAGGCAAGGCCCAGTGAGTGGCCAATAAGAAAGAAACAACAGCTGATGATGGCAAAGAAGACTGTTACCTGCTGGAATGGCTCTTTAGGCTGCACTATTACTGTCAAGTTGTTGGCTCTTTTCTGAGTGCTCATATTATAGATTCATAACTGTGTCTGTGTCTGATAGACCCTTTTAACACAGCATAGCAACTACTTTCATTTCATCAAGTTCTGCTAATGTGCAGCGAGTACTAAAAATGAATCTCGTAGAAAAGCTTACAGTGTGACTTGTAAAAAGCAACGAGAGCTGGCTGTAATGGCCGTTATACCTGTGTACGACATCCGACAGGAGACAAACACACCAGAAATGTGATGCGTGTTCAAGAAAGAGCTGAACGTGAGTTCTTGAATCTTTTAGTGTTCACACTGGGCTGTCTACCCAATACACTAGTGCATGTTCGCCACCTACAGTTGGAAGAGGTTCAAATCTAGCTAATCTAGCTCCAGGCTTCTTCTTTTACAGCTCTATTCCGATATATAAAAGACTTGGTGTCATTTAATTCCAGCTGGACACAAACGATAATTTATTAATTTCTCCTTTATGATTATTTTCAATAATTGAAAAAGACGTCACTATCAAATCTGAGCCACAGATTGGTTCAACTGGTTGAACTTCTCATGCTGGTAACGCATTTTGTACTAGAACCCAAAAACTAACTTAAAAACTAGATTAACGACACATGAATGCGCACATACGCGCATTTAACGTATTTTCCGGACTATAAGTCGCACCAGAGTATAAGTCGCAGTAGCCAAAAAATGCATAATGAAGAAGAAAAAAACATATATAAGTCGCTCCGGAGTATAAGTCGCACCCTTGAAAAATCTATGACAAAAAGTGCGACTTATAAAAATAAGGTACATAGACTTTTCATTAACTATTTTTCCATTAACTCTGAAATTTAGCAAATTGGAGTTTTGATGAAAAATTCTCTTAATGGAAACACCTTAATTTCGAAAGAACTCGCATTTTTGGAGAAAAAAAATACAAAAATATGTCCGTAAACTTGACACTCCTGGCTAGCTCACTACAGCGGAGGTTGCTAGCATGCTACATCTTCCAGTTGGCTAGCGTAGTGAGCCAACCACTAAGTCATTGTGGGCGAACACAGTCGGGGTCACCATGAAGACTTCGGACTAACCCAATCGGGGTCCACATTTTCTGTCCACTTGGCCTTGCTGGCTGGGTAGCAGCTTATATACTTTCCCATTTTTCTGCTCCAACATCATAGACATAAAAAAATAACCTTGACTGAACCCCTCCTATTATAAACCTTCTGCTTAAGTCGTTTCATTTTCCTTTTTTTATGTTCTTTGGTAGATTTTAGCTGCTTATGTTTCCAACTTTCTGCCATCTCCCTTAAAGATTTGAAATGATACTCTACACAATTACCAACACACAAACACATCTGCACATACACACGGTTATGACGAATCTCGCTGGATATTTGTTATGACTGGGCTGACTGAGCCATTAGTTATAGGAGGCAGTGCTGGGAAAGGGAAGGGATACAAACGTGTAATAATGGCTCAACCAAAGAATTTCAATCAGCCACAGTGTGCGACTGTGTCTGTGTGTGTTACATGTGTGTGTTGACCCATTTGTATCTGACACCAGTCCAACAGAACCAGACCAGAAGATTTCCAAACTTCACTTAAAAACAACCATCTACGGTTGGTGTTTTGTGCAGAAGTTTATGGATTCAACATAAAATGTAATTAATATTGATAACATTTCTATGATTAAAAAAAAAAAAAAAAAACATGCACAGCAAACAGATCGTTACGATTTGCTCAGTCTGATTAAGGTGAACTGTTTTTGTTTTAGACATTGAACTGAATTTCCCAAATCCAATTTTGGTCCAAAAAATAACATCTGGGTTAGGAGGGTTTTTTTAAGAACAAAACAAAGAAACAATATTTGCTTTCATTTACAAATACAGTTTTTTTAGCAGTCTTGTGAGATGTTGACTAATCCTACTTGCTGGGTGAAGGTGAGGATCAACCTGAATGGGTCACCGGTCCATTGCAGAACCGCACAATCGCAGACTCACATTCCCACCAGGGGCATGCCCCTTTTTTAGATGGAAAAACTAAAGATTTTTATTTTTATGAATAAAAACGAAGCACAAACAATCCCTTTTTGAAGCACATGTCTCTTTGGATCAATAAATGTATGAGCTCCGAGTTAAATCCAATAATCTTTCTTCTGCACCGTTTATCTAAGCTTGTTTTAAATTCAGTTTATTTTAATCTTATTTTAATGATCACACTTTACACTATTTCTTTTGATCGTCTCTTTTAATGTTTTATGTAGAGCACTTTCAATTGTTTCTCACAGTTGAAGTGCATCTATGATGAACATAACAAACTCATCTTTAGAACAACTTGTAGAATCTGTGACAGACTTTGTTCATTGTGGTTTTTTTTATGCCATAAGAACTGTTCCAGGAAGTTTCTCGATTTCCCAAAATTATTAAGGTAACCTGACTGGGTTATTTCAGACACTATAACACAAATGATCTTAAAGACCCACTCAGAAGAAAATTGTGTTTAGAGAAAGATTTCTAATGAACTTCCGCCGCTCTGCAAAACATATATCTTAGAAAAACTACAGCGGTTTTTGATTTTTTCTAAAAAAACAAATGGTATAGTCATAATTATAAGAGCAGTGGGAACTATTTCACAATAGAAAACATTTAGTTGGAGTGGGACTTTAAGGAGTAAATGACACATTTCAATTTCCAGACTAATTGGTCCGATATCATGCTACATTCAACACAGTTTATCAGATGAATATTTATATAGAACTGCTTACAATACTTAGACACTTTCCCGAAGGTCCATTACTACACACCAACCCTCCCTCAGATGTCCATGAAGTGTAAACTGTGTGTGTGAGGGTTGCTGTGTGATCTCCCGCCACCAATTGTAAGCCACCCAGTCAGATATTTATTACTATTGATCTATCTAGCTAGTCCCGGCTGGAGACTTTTGCTCGGCCGGCTTGAGGCTCTCACCTCAATTAAGTTATGAATTTCTATCTGATAGACTGGGAGTGCTTGGGGCCTGCTGTGGCTGCGCTACCACGCTGGATTAATTAGAATTAGCGGTGCTGCGAGTTGCCCTTCCCGCCTCATGGATCATGTTGTTTTAATACAAAGTAGAGATGGAGGCAGGGAGGGATGAAGAGAGGGGGTGTGGGGAGGGGGAGAGTGATGAGGAGAGGGGACGGAGAGACAGATGGAGAGACAAAAAATGTAGGAATAAGTTAAGTAAAACCATTTGATAGACAGACAAAAGCTCAAAACTTGCACTGCTTCTCATCCCAGCACTTCCTCTAAGAATCCTTCCTTCCTTCCTGGAATTGTATCTGTTCCGGGCTAACCTGGATCTCACCTGTCCCTTCTCTTTGTTAGCCTAATCCTCCCCCTGTCACATGAACTGACGGTAATCGCTATGACAGGCATTTGGAAAGTCAATTCTAGTCCTTTGCTTTTGTTTGTACTCCAAGAAACTTATGAATCAGCAGAAAAGATTTGTAATGTTTTAAAACGCATTCAAAAATAAACTAAAGACTTGTTTGTAAGAGGAAAATAGAATTTTGGATTTAAATCACAAAATTACAAGATATGTTGGGCCTTACTCCAGGGGTGCCAAACTCCATCGTACAAGGGGCCAAAATCCAAAACACACCTTAGGTCGCGGGTCGAAAAGGATAAACATTAATTGAACACTTTCAAACTACATTTTTAAAACTTTAAAACCATAACTTTTTAACATAATTATGAACTAGATTTATAGCATTACCTACTATGATGATAGTGTAAATGCTGTAAACTGAATTTGGCCGCTGAAAATGCTGAAATTGATAGCTAAAAACGCTGAAGCTAATAGCTGAAAACACGAAGCTGATAGCTGAAAACGCTAAAACGCATAGCTGAAGATGCTGAAATTGATAGCTAAAAATGCTGAAGCTGATAGCTGAAAACACTTAAGTTAATAGCTGAAATTGCTGAAGCTGATAGCTGAAAACACAAAGCTGATAGCTGAAAACGCTAAAAAACGCATAGCTGAAGATGCTGAAATTGATATCTAAAAATGCTGAAGCTGATAGCTGAAAACACTTAAGTTAATAGCTGAAATTGCTGAAGCTGATAGCTGAAAACACAAAGCTGAAAGCTGAAAACGCTAAAGCTCATAGCTGAAGATGCTGAAATTGATAGCTAAAAATGCTGAAGCTGATAGCTGAAAACATGAAGCTGATAGCTGAAAACGCTAAAACGCATAGCTGAAGATGCTGAAATTGATAGCTAAAAATGCTGAAGCTGATAGCTGAAAACACTTAAGTTAATAGCTGAAATTGCTGAAGCTGATAGCTGAAAACACAAAGCTGATAGCTGAAAACGCTAAAGCTCATAGCTGAAGATGCTGAAATTGATAGCTAAAAACGCTGAAGCTGATGGCCGAAGAGGCTGAAATTGATAGCTAAAAATGCTGAAGCTGATAGCCAGCTAAAATATTAGCTTGATGCCAAAGTAGTCTAAAAAAACAAAAGAAAACAGCTTGCACGTAGCTGAAAATAATTAGCTGAACTTCAAAATATCCTTAAAAAAAACTGAAAGAAACTAGTCCAGTTTCTAGACGAAATTGTCTCTTCTGAGCCCCATCAGGTGGTGGAAATGTCCCACACTGGTTCTGCCAACACCTAAGCTCAGACAGAAATCTGTTTTTGAATAATCTGTTAATGGTTTTTGCTCAAAGTGAAAAAGTTTTGCTAAACTTCAAAATATCCTAAAAAACTGAAAGCCTAAATTAGCTAATCCGAATGTTTTTTTAAAGATTTTTTTTCTTTATTGCAAGTAAGTCAAGTTATAAACTGACCAATCAGATGCCTCAGTAAATGCATGAGGCTCCCGCTCTAGCAGATTCTCCTATTCTTCCGTGCGGTATGGACTTCGAACAAGCCGGAACAAGCTCACTCATGATTGGCGATAGGAGTTCCTCTAAAACGTGACTCAGACCGACTCAGACTAATCTCTGACGAGGGGCGGCAATCGGCTGCAATATGGCGGTAGACGTATCAGGAAGTGACAGTGAAGGCTCCAGTCATTTCCTATGGGAGACCTCAACACTTATGTCCGGTTCTTACTTATACAGTCAATGATTTTAAGTCATATTTTACTAAAGTGAACATAGAAAAACACTGTAAGCTATTCCTTTATTTCTCCATTCTGTTAATAACAACCAATGATAGAAAACGATATGGACTTGTTGATCATATCACCTAACCCCTGTAAAAGAGGGGTTAGGATTTTTTAAAAATCGTTGGCGTGGTCATGAATGCAGATGGCGGCAGTCAGGTGACCATTAGTTAGGCGGGGAAGCTGTCAGTCAGCAGCAGCTCTGATTGGATGTTTTATTTATTGGAAGAAGAAGAAGAAAACGAAGAAGAAGCCTTTGTTGGTTATAGGCTGGGATCGCCAGTCATCCTCCGTCCGCGCTTCAACCGTAGGAATTTTAGCAATCGGACAGTATCGGTGGGATGGCAGCACTGGGGCAGGGGGTGTCTGCTGGGTGGCCCTCTGAAACCGGCCGATCATCAGATGATTTAGGGGACCTTGTAGACTCAGTTAATTATTGCGTTGCTGCCTTCCTGTCCTGGCCACGGCGTGTAAAAATCATCTGCTGCCGCCCGATTACAAATGCCTCTGCGTGGCCACAGGGTAGCCACCCACCGAATTTGCTGAAAAACTGGCAGTTACGTCGCTGCCCAACTGCATTATGGTGAATGTGACCACAGCTTAAACTATACCATTATAAAATCTTTTCAAAATGAAATAAATCCTTCTAATCGATTTTGGAAAATACTATTTGGATTGAGGCATGGTTGGTTTATTTTACTATAACGTCAAAACGACAGCAGACAACACTCATATGATGCAGTAAATAATAATCAACCATCATTACAGTCCAATGTGTGGAAACTCATGGAATTTAGCAAAGACATGCGACCATACAGTGTGGTGGATCGATTTTAGGTCAGTGAATCGGATCGTCCATATCGACTAAGAATCATCTCGCCAACCATGAATCACGATACAAATCAAATCGTTAAAATAAACCCCTAAATGATGAAAATACTTGTCCAGTCGTTAAGACCATGATTTCTTCTGTAAGATATGACAGAAATAATTAAAAAAAAAACAGAATTTACTGGAAAGGGCTGATTTATGGCAAATATGAACATTTTCCTTCTTTTTAACCTGAAATGGTCTAAAACAAACTGTGAAATGTCATTTAATCAAAATAAAATTGTTAAGCTGACAAAGTAAAATATTCTTAACTGCAGATAATTCTTCATTAATCTGTTCCCATTTGTTCTGGAACAAAGAAAAAGCTCAGAGGGTAAACCCTAAGTTCCATCATTATATTAAATGGGATGCGAGGGTCATTTTAAGCAAAAAACTGCTGTGGCTTGTCCCACTTTCTCTGAGAGTATTAGCTGAGGAAACGCCACCATGGAGAGCGGGAGTTTAATGTACCATGCGATCACCGGGGCCGGCGCCGCAGTTGGCAGGTGGCAGATCTGTGATCTGTGTATTCAAACACTCGCAGCTACCTATTGTGGTCCCCTTGATCCTGGATTAACTATCAAACGAGCTCTTAATGCAGGTTACCAGGGTTTGAGAACAATTCACTGAAACAATCAGTTGATTAATTTTCAACGATTTTCCTCCTCTGCCAAGAGAATAATACTTTTTGTTTAAACTCTAGAGTGCCCCTCCCCTTTTTTTAATCAACAAATTAAGCATAAATCATGTTTGATCTTTATTTACTGGTCGCTCAGCATTTGGTAGAGGTCGAGAGAGATTACTGGTCACTCTTATAGCCTGCACACAACCCAAACATTCCTCAGTTGGCGTCGTAAAGCGAGCGCAAAGTCGAGTTTTCTTTGTTTTGTGTCGAGGAATTTTGTGGAAGCAATATAAATGTTCATCACAACAAAAAGAAATAGTTTTTATATCCTTATTGCTTTGTTTTGCCTCAAGTGAAGAGAGTTGTACACATTTTCTAATTTGAAACATAGGATTGTGTGGAAGTTTTCCATAGTGTACGGAGCCTCTGAAGGGACATAAAAATAAAAAAAAAGTTAAAATCAGGTGATTTCTGGTGAGCACCAGACAGTAACCAGATTAGTTGTTTAGTATCTGGTACACAGCAGATAGTATCCAGTTATCTTCTGGTGTGCACCAGATAACAACTGGTACGCACTAGATAGTAATCCAGAATGATTTTCTGGTCACTATCTGGGGCGCACCAGTTACAATCTGGTGTGGAAGAGATAGTATCCAGATAGTACTGGGTGAGCACCAGATACTATCTGGTGCGCATCAAAGAATAACCAGAAAAAAAATGTGAAAAAAATAATCAGTTACTTACATTTTTTTTTTTACTTTGATGTCCCTTGAGTAAAGACAAAGTGAAAAAACTGGTGCTATCTGTTGTGCACCAGATAGTACCTGGTGGGCACCAGATAATAACCAGAAAATAAATAATTTTTTTTTAACATTTTCTGGTCACCATATGGATGCACCAGTTTTATTTTCTGGTCATTCTCCAGTAGGCACCAGTTACTATCTGGTGCACACCAGATAGTAACTGGTGCACACCAGATAGCAACCAGAAATATTCTTCTTTTTTTTAACATAAAATAATTTTGGTCACTATCTGGTATGCACCAATAACTATCTGGAGGGCAACAGATAGTATTCAAATAGTATCTGGTGACCACCAGATAGTAACTGGTGCACACCAGATAGCAACCAGAAATATTCTTCTTTTTTTTAACATAAAATAATTTTGGTCACTATCTGGTGTGCACCAATAACTATCTGGAGGGCAACAGATAGTATTCAAATAGTATCTGGTGACCACCAGATAGTTACAGAATTTTTTTTTATTATTAATTTCTGGTCACTATCTTGTAAGCACCAGTTACTATCTGGTGCACACCAGATAGTATTTTTTTTTTCTGGTCACTATCCGGCAAGCACCAGTTACTATCCAGATAGTACTTGGTAAGCACCAGATAGTAACCAGAAAAGAAGAATACAAATTTTTTACTTCAATTTTTTTTTTTTTTTTTTTTACTTTTATGTCCCTTCAGGGGTTCCGTAATAGTGTGAAAAAGTTTTAATTTTGGACAACTTTTTCTTTCTATCAGTTTCTTGAATATTTAACCACCAACAGTCTCTTCTGACCCCAACAGATGGTGGAAATGTCCCACACTGGTTCTCCCAACACCTCAGCTCAGACAGAAATCTGTTTTCGAAACATCTGTTGTTCATTTTTGCTCCAAGTGTCTGATACAAAGCAAAAGAGTAAGAAATGTGGACCTAGATGCTTCCGAAAGTTCAGAGAAATAAAGATGGGATGGATTCACTACCACCCCAAAGTCCTACCTGTGAAAGGATGTTTGCTCTCAGCTTAGACTGCTGAAAACTCTTCACATTCATTCAAATTCTAATGAGGAATACATGACTGCAAATGTGCTACATCATGGGAGGAAAAACAGACAAAAGCCTCTATCTGGACATCGGTCCTCCTTAGCTGTCATTATCTTTATATGGCTGTAAATCATCAGTGAATTGTTTTGCAGTCATCTCCCTATTAACCCCCACCCCCCCACCCCCCCAGCAGGCATCCAAGACAAAAACGCCACACATGACCACAAAAGAGAAAGCCATTTGTGAAATGTCCTGATTATGTGGGTTGTGCAATGTGAAACAATTTGCCTGATTACTTCCAATTGATTTGTCCTCCCAGTTAAAGCCTCGCCGCTGAGCAGCCTGGTGAGATGGGCTTTGCCGTGCCGCTGGGCTGGGAAGGGGAGTAATTTCTCCGATGTGCAGCTGAACCGGCTTACGGCTGAAACTAAAGCCGACTGCGTGCCGCTAAACCTCCCAGAGCCTAAACAGAAGGCTAGCTACCGGCTAACTGTGTCTGCTAAAGCCTCCAGGGATTTGTTTGTGGCACAAAGTGAATTAAAGGTGACCTTCTAAAAGAGATGGAGAGGATGGAAAGACAGGAGGGACGGGCGGAGAGGAGGCTGCTCGGTGTCCCTGTACATATGTTCGATTCTGATTCAACTTTATTTAGAGCGCACCTTTCCTGTGGTGGGACACCTCAAAGTGCTTTGCATAAAAATAAAGAAATAGTGATGCACTACACACGGACATGAAACAAACAGAAACGAATGAAGAAGTGCACAAAATCAAGTTAAAATCCAAAGCAGCAGAAGATACAAGAACAATTGCCGTCCTATAAGATTGTTTTAACAGGGAGATGTGAAGCAAAAATTAGAGATAATATGTAGAAAAATAATTTCATAAAACTTATGTAGTTAATGCCACTAGAACTTGTGTAGGTAAATAGAATTAAATGAAGGTTTGTGTGGACAACCGTTTATGTAAACATGTATGTATATTTGTTTTTATGTCCTTAATATTTATGTAAACAATCATTTTCCTTTTTGATCTATTTTGATGGAATTTTGTTGATTTAGTAATGGGGGATATAATATAAGTTTTCTTCTTTCTGCTCCTTTTCATTTATTAACTGCTTTATGTTTATTATGTATTATTTCGATGATATATATTTTTATGAAATGAAATAAAACGAAAAAAAAAGTAAAGTTAATGACTTAAAAGCAAAACAAATTTATCAAATTATTTCTTAAAAACTACCACAGTTTGAAGTACTAGGGCCAAAAACGTTAAAAGTGATTTGTGAGATAGTAAAAAAAACACGTGCATTTCTATTCTACTCCTTATTCAGATTTACTTAGTTTACTTTGTAGTTTTTAAGTTTTAAGTGGTTCCTTTAACTACCCCCCCCCAAAAAAGGCCTTTTTTTCCGCTGCTTATTCCCTTGTATGGAACCCCTAAAGGGACATCAACGTAAAAAAAAAACTTAAAGTTAAAAACATTTTTTTTTCTGAAAAAAACTTAGGGGCTCCGTAAATTACCAACCAGAACTTTTTTTTCTAAAAATTAAAGTAAAAAAAATTTGTTTTTTTTTTTGTTTCTTAAAATCAAATATAAAAAAAAACTTCTGGTTATTAGTTGACTCACGCCAGTTACTATCTGGTGTGAATTCATTACTAACCCAATTTGTTTTTTTGTTTTTTTATTATTATTTAAATTTCTGGAAAAAATAACTCATTTTTTTTCTTTAAATTCCGATTAGGGGCTCCATATATTTGGGAGTAATACACACAATCAATATTTTTAAAAACACGTTTTCTAAATGTTTCCCACCATTTGGTTGAGCAGGCAGCTAAAGGGTTAAAGACCCACTTATTTATTTTAAAAGGCTGTTTTTAACACGTTCTTTTGATATTTTCTGATGATGGAGGAAATGCATAAAGAAAATCAAGATAAAACTTGGATTTCTGAACATTTCTTTATTCAAATTGTCATGAATCAGTCAAAAAATGCAGTTTGCTGGTTCAAAAGCTCCGTGCTCCACTCCATTCTGATGCTTCCCTTTATAGTTCACTAAATCCATGTATGTTTTCTATTCCTCTTCTGAGGAATCAGGAATTTTCAGCATCTGGCTCAAAACTGTTCGCCTGCATAGATCCAACACTGCTAGCCATTTTTGTTATTTTGTTATTTAATGTTAGGTGTTCGAGGGGCTGTAAGCTAGAGGGAGAGCGTGTAAACAGATGGATGGTGGGAAATGGAGGCAGGCTTACTCCGCACCAGCAGTAAACACATGCCGCTCTGCAGAAACTAGGTCCTAAAAAAATGACACACGTTTTTGATATTGGCTGAAAACGACATAATCATAATTAAAAGACCACTGGGATCACTTTTACAGTAGATTATAAATTCGGAATAGAACTTAAACTGATTTTAGGGGAAAATATTCTGTAAAACTTCATGTTATAGATTCAAGTGATCCTGCCTATAAAAGGTTTTTCTAAATCAAGTAGTTTTGACTTCTCATTCGGAATACATTTTACAAATAGAAAAAAATATATATTTAAAGAATAAGTAAAATTCCCTTCATAAAATGTCACATTTCTTAAAAATCGATGTAGCAAAACCAATTTCTTTTAGATTTTTATATAAAGAAATAAGTTTATGTTTTTTGTTCCGACTGGAAACCTAGACTCAAAAAGAGAAAGGCGTCTCACCTGACTGTTGATGTCTGCTTTGTGCTGCAGTAGAACCGACACCAGCTCCTTGTGTCCTCTGTCACAGGCCCAGTGCAGGAGAGCGCGACCCTGCAGGAACAAATACAGCAGTCAGCCGCACAAACTGCACGCACCAGAAAAGAACCCAACAAAAAAATTGAGCTGAAACGCTTATGAATGCATCCTCCTTCCTCTTTTCCTTCAATCATAATATCCATTTATGAGAATTCACATTTTTCTGTGCACTTTTCTGAGAAAATGGAGCAAAAACTTCATGGGAAATAGAAAAGTCCCACACACAGTGTGTCAGTGAACACAACACAGGCAGCCCCCCCTCACCCCCCAGGTCTGGATCCTTGCTCTAATAAAACCACACAAGCTCATTTTTCAGTGAGGCCAATTAGGTAAAGCAAACTCTGCAAGTCCAACTCTGTGCTTAAATTATATTGATCACTGGGGTGGGGGTGGGGGGTGGGGGGGCATGCTAGAACGGGTACTTATGAGAGAGGCTGGAATGCCAAAAGGGTACCCCCCCCCAAACTAAAACAGGTGTTTCCAGGCTGCTGTGGCCCCATAAGCTCCAACATTTCACTGCACCTCAGAAAGATGCTAAAGATTTTTACATCAAATGTGACAAAAAAATATAGGGCTGGGTATCGATTATAATATAAAAAACATTTCAATTCAGATTTTTAAAAAAATCTTTCCATTCTTAAATTCAATTCAATTTTGAGTTTACACATTTAGACACATTTGCTTAGAAATATATTAATAATCTACTATATAATTTGAATATATTTATATTATTCTGATCCAGTTCACATACTGTAAATGTATCAGCGAAATAATGAGATTGTTAATATCATACAGTATTACATAGATTCTCTAAAGGAGAAGTTCTAACAAAAACATTAAGATCATTAACATTGTAAACTTTGTTCTGCTTCTCCTGGAGGGCGATTCAGTTTGGCCACTAGGTGGCGATCGCGCTTATTTCACAAGAAGAATAAAGTATGAGGAAAAACAATGTTTTAGACCACAAATAGTTACTTTAAAAAATATTTCCTTAAAAAGAGTTGTAAAATTCATGTCTGTGAGTTTATAAAGATGTTAATTCAGTCAACAATGTATGTTTAGGTCGACCGAGTGTTAGCATTAGCCGTCCTATGGTAAATTCCATTAAACGTTAGCATCGAGCTAGAGGACTTTAGCTTTATGTGCTAAATCGATTTATATTTTTCATTAATACATTTTATTGAGCCAGCCCTAAAATTTATATACACATTTCAAATAATGAAGATTTTCTCAAGTTAATAAAAATGTGTTTTTGTCTCAAAATAAAGTGCAAAATTTTCTAACAATTTTCGGAAAATAATAGCTGACTGTAAGAGTTTTTTTAACTATTCTTACATTTATTTGAATATTAAATTTAAGAATGTACAACGGTGCATTTAAAAATTACAGCTTAATGAAAATTAGGAGAGCTGTCTATTATACAAACTTAAAAAGTGTTAAAATAAATAAATATTAACAGCTAAATGCCTTTCAGATGTATTTTATTTTATTTTTTTTAATTATTATACTTTCTGTACAATTACCAGCATGAAGCCCAATGAGGCTTTTTTTTGTCATGTTGCGCTATATAAATAAAATTAAAATGAATATATATTTTCAAGAAATTCAGCTGACTGGGGCAGAAGAACTCCAGCTGTTTTCAAGCTGCAGAAGTTTGTCAGGTTTCTGTCTGAAGTCAAACTTCACCACTGCCCTCTGTTGTTCAGTACGCTGAGCTACAAGACACACGTCAATAAAAGCTGCACACAGACTAAGCCTCCTTAGCAGAGATCCTCAAGCGTCTGGTTCTGACACTGAACTCAGCATCTGACGCCTCTTTCCTGATGTGATGGAAACAAACCTCTCAGAAAACAATGACTGTTCTGTGAAACACCTGACATTACCGGTGGTTCTTAAATGAGCTCCGTTTACCTCTTCATCTTTAGCGTTGACGTCCACCTTCTGGGAGCTGATGGCGTTGTTGACGTGGTCAATGTTATTTTCTCTACAGTAGTCGAAGATGTTTTTGTCCTCCTCCCTGAAGGCGACACATGAAAAGAGACGACATGATTACTTCAACTGATCCATTTAAATAAGAAGTGTGAGAAAGCAGTGATCCAGTGAAATATCTCGATACTTCACTTGGTAAAACTTGTATCGATTCAAGCAAGTTTGAATACGTACTGAAGCAAAAACCTGTGCCAGCTATAACTACATTTCTGGAATTATCGAAATAAGTTTTGATTATTAAACATATTTTTGAAATTATATATATGAAAGGTGTATTTAGTCACAACTGAAAAAAAAATAAAATTGTCTCTTGGGATATATCACGATACGTATCATATCATGGCATAAACACACCGATAGTTTTAACTCAAAGAAGATAAAAAGTGTTATTTTAACCAGTTTAAGAGCAGTTCTGTGACTGACTGCAAACCTAGTTTTTTCCCATCTTCATCTTTTCTCCCATCATTGTTGGACAGGACTCAAGCATTCCCAAGACTGAACAGGATGAATAGGATAAAGAAAAAGTAAAGGATGGATAAACAAAAACACTTTCAGCGAACTCAAACTTTATTCCATTTCTTTGTGGTTAAAAATTGGATCCAACGATTCACTTTTCCCACGATTCAGTTCCAACCTCGATTTTTGGGTCACAGTTTTGTTTCAGTTTGATGTATGGGTTTGTGTTTTAAAAAAAATATTCAGAAGAATTACGGCTGAGCAAGATGGAATTTTTTATGTCAAGATATTGTTTTTTTTTGTTTTTGTTTTTTTTATATCATGTGATAACGATATACATCACAATATGTTCCATGTTTTAAGTTGCAAAACTCAAAATGTAATTTTCAAACCTTTTTTTGTATTAAAATTTTGAAATTTTTCTTTTTTTTTATTTTTTATTTATTTATTTTTTTTAACTTGTCCTGTCCAACTAAAAAAAAAAAAATTGAAATTTTTAGATTTTCAGAAAACAAAAGACGAGTTTGAAGTGAAAAAAAAAGATTTGAGACTGAAAAAAAGGATTGAAAATGACATTTTGAGTTTGAAACTTTAAAATGGAACATTTAAAGCTGAAAATCCTTATGTTTATTTTAGAATAGCAAAAAGTTTAGGACATTTTAATTTTTCTTTTTAGCCAAGCACTAATATTTTTTTCACTCAGTTTTATTTGGGTTTTCAAATAATATTGACCCCAATTTAGCTCCATAGTTTAGCTTTGCAGAGTATGAAGCAAACACTACATGACTGCTAGAAGAAAATCCTTTGAACAGGAGAGTCCAACAGTAAAGTATTTTGACCTG
>NC_050515.1:6734225-6739104 GCF_002922805.2 Oryzias melastigma
AACACTACATCACTGCTAGAAGAAAATCATTTGAACAGGAGAGTCCAACAGTAAAGTATTTTGACCTATTAAGACAACAAATTTGACAAAATAAAAAAAAAACACATTGTACGACCATCAAAACTGTAGCCGTCTCATCAGCTTTTTAAAAGCTGATATGGGGTCATTTGTGTGAAGGATGCAATGATCCAAAGACACAGTTTTAAGACTTGGTTTGCTTTGATTTGTGCGTTTTCTCCATCCATCCTCCGTTTGACTCTGGAGCAGCCCCGTGTCACGTCCCTCAGGAAAAGTGGCACACGACACAAATGGAGCCGCCGTATTCCACCTCTAATTATCTCTCGGTCTCCAGTCACCTCCTGGCACCGACTGAAGAAGGGAGTGATGTGGGGGTGGCATGCTGGGTATGGGGAGAGAAAGCCCAGAATCTCATTTGGAGCTTTAGGCCCTCTCCTTCCTCACACCCATCCGGGCCATTTAGATTAACTGAAGTCAGAGCTCTATTGTCTGATGGAAACCCTCACACGGTCAGAACATCCACCGCAAACGTCTCGGTTCCTGTTTAAGAAGTTTTGCTGTACAGGGCCAGGAAAATACCAAACCTCCAGCTAAACACGTGCCTTTGGTTAGCAAACACTCTTAATTCACTTGTAAGTGATCTTTTAGGAGAGAAAGTCACCTGATTTTAGTGTTTATTGTGTGAATACTTAGTAAATATTCACACTATAGTGATTCTCCTGCTTTTTTCCCCCATATGTTTAAAAAAAAAAAAAAATCAACCACACATTATAAAGCATATATCTGAAACTGCTGGTGTCTCTGGAGTCCTACAAACATCAAGGTGTAGGATCCAGATGATTCCACATCTTCCAACCCCATTGAGAACCTTTAGAGCTGCGCTCCCCAACTTTTTCAGCCCCCAGACCGGTTTAAACTGGACAAGATTTTCATGGACCCGTCAGAACAGGGCTGAAGTTGGTATTTTTAAGCTTCCGCTTTATGAAAATCTATTTTCAAAATAGAATGGTACAAGAAATTTTGTTTCAAAAAGTCTAAAAATATCTTTAGAAATTTTTTATGCAGATGATGAAGATTCAGCTACGCCTGACTTTTAAGGTTTGATGGATAAATAAAGAAAAACAAAATGACACAACTGTCTTAAAACTAATATTTTCTTAATATAATATACTCATGAATCCAACCGTGTCAGCAACTTTATTACCTGCATTTGTGTATTAGCCAGAGCTTCATGTAACATGAGAACTGCCTCGCTAATTCCTTAGGTCGAGTAAATCTCCCAGTTTTGTCTGTTAACAGCAGCTTTACTGTTCTTTAAAGTCGAAGGCTCATCTTCAGTTTCATCTCCAGCTCTTTTCTCCCCAAATAAACTTTCCAAATACGTTTTATTGCTTGGTTTTTGTATTTATCTTTGAGCTACTAGCTTAGCAATCTAGTTAGCCGCTTTAAGTCATGTGACCCAGACGGATGTTGTTAACAGAATCCAGAGGTCTTTCAAAATAAAACTTCCTTCAGGATCCCAAAATAAAATAAAATGGAAATAATATAAGTTAGTGCATTTATTTATTTTTTGTCTGCGGCCCAGTAACAAGTGACCCACGGACCGGTCCCAAGGGGTTGGGGACCACTGCTTTAGAGCATCCTCAAGCCAAATATCTCTGAGGGTGGGAGAACAGCAGCTCTGGGAGGCTATTCATGCAAAGAAGTTCAAGCAGAAACTCTACAAAAACTTCAATGGATGCAAGAATTGAGAAGCTGCTACAAAATAAGGGTCCTATTCAAATGTAACTTGACCTATTAAGATTGGAATAGCTTTGATTCAGCATTTAAAGGCTTTTATTTTGAAAAAATACTGTTTTCTTTGGGAGGTTTGTTCAATAGCATTTAGAGGGTTAGTGACTTGAAAATTATTCTGTCATTTGCATTGAGGATTTAGAAAAGTATAATCTGCATACTATTTGTAAGAAATAAATAGCTTTAAAAAAACAAAACGTGAGCATGTAGCGGGGCGAATAAAGTCGAATCTTTCTCCTGTTCCATCCCTCACCGCCCTGCCGCCATTCTCTCATCAGCCCCAGGTAAATTATGAATAACTCATTATGCTTTTATCACAGCTCGGTTATGTATGAGCACATTCATTTACATACTCCTGATTACTGCTGCTATGTTTATTCATGAGGCCTCGTGGAGGCGGGGCCACACCCACTTCCTTGTCTGATGGCCGCCGTGACCCCAAGTGTCCCTGATGTGTTGCTGCCATCCGTCTCCCTCGACAACTAATCAATAGGCCAGCTCATCAGTCTTTTGTCGATGGTGGGACAGGGCCGCTCTGACGGATGCATGACAGATTTTATATTTATATATATATGTATATGTAAAAGAGACAGTAAATAGGGTCATCTTAGGGTTATAAGAAATGTAACACACATTTGTTGTGTTGATCATATCAGACGCAGTGAAGCCACCCTCCACATGTAAACACGCAGGCTATAAACAAACAAATGATTAATGCATTTCCTATAAACGCAGTGACATCAGGAGTGCAGCAAGGGATGCTGGGAAGGTCACAGGCTACTCTGTCATTACCGGTTCACTGAGGATTTTTTTTGTGTGGGTTGGTGTGTAAAGCCAGAAGGTTTCATGTTCACGCGTGTGTGTCCGGTCTGGTGTACTGGCAGATATGTCCTTCATCCATCAGGCCTAACTGGTCACAGTGGTAAAGAATATTCATCTAGCTGGTCCGAGCTTCGCTGATCAACAACTTGGCCACGCCATCCATCAAACACCTACACAATCTCTCCACAAATGTCCTGCAGGACCCCCGTTTGGGTTCTCAATTTTGGCTAAGCTCCACGGAAGCGTGAGAACCAGCGGGAACACGAGTCTGGCTTAGCATGCAGAATTCGTACAGCACAGGGGTCTGCACCCAAATGTGGCTCTTTTACCCCTCCACTGTGGCTCTGATTTAAGAAAAAATAAAGTTTTTACTTTTAAATAGTAACTAAAGTAAAAAATGAGAGGTAAAGTAAAAAAAAAGTTAACTTAAACTTTATTCTATCCATTCACAAACCGCTTAAGAACAGTGTCACTCTGTGAGGCTCCTGAATGATAACACCCATAAAATTCACAAAGTTGTTCACAGTTTGCCAGTTGAGCTTCATACAACATTTTGACAGATTTGTTTATTGCTGTGTACCAAAAAAGAAAAAAACAAAATCAATCTGAGGTCAGTAAGCACAACCAACATTTATTTTGAAGGGTTATTAGGCAGAGCTTATATTTTTGAACATTTTAGGTGCCCTCTTACGGTTAAACAAAAATATTGTGAGGGTCCCTGAATTAGCTCTGATTTCATTTTGGTTTGCCAGATTTATGCATTTCTGCCCCACAAACTGAAAAATAAACAGTTTTTTACTCATAATATTATCCAACATCTGCTGCATTGAGATATGTGACACAGGAAGTCTTTTATTTTGAAAGGAAGTCATAAGAAACTCTGTCAAAAATGTTATGCTAAAAAAATCATTTATATTTATCACAATAGGAACAATAATATAAATACAAATTAGTCTTATTACTTTCCTTTATGGCTCCTGATGGGAGCCATAAATGTTTCACACCTTAAGAGTGATACATTTAACACTCTTTAGGTGTTAAAGGTTGCAGACCCCAGGTGTAGCAATTAGGGCTGGGTTTGTAAAATCGATTAAGATCAGTAATCGATCCATAAAAATATAAATCGATTTAGCAGATAAAGCTAAATTCTGCTAGCTTGATGCTAATGTTCAATGGAATTTCCCATAGGACGGCTAATGCTAACGCTAGGTCGACGTAAACACACATTGTGGACTAAATGAACATCTTTATTTACTCACAGGCAGGATTTTTTATAAGGAAATATTTATTAAAGTAACTATTTGTAGTCTAAAGCATCGTTTTTTCTCATAATTTCTTCTTCTTCTGGAATAAGCTGTACTTCTGTAGCACGATCGCCACCTAGTGGCACAACTGAAACGCCCTCTGTGAGAAGCAGAACAATGTTTACAATGTTAATGATCTGAACATTTTTGTTAGAATTTCTCCTTTTAGGAATCCATGTAAAACTTTATGATATTAAAAATCTCATTATTTAACTAATATATTTAACAATATGTGAACTGTATCAGATTAATATAAATATATTCAAAACTTATGGTAGATTATGAATGTATTTCTAAACAAATATGTATAAATGTGTAAACTCAAAATTGAATTGACCTGAAGCATAAAAAAAATTTGCAATCTAATTGATCCAGACTTTAGTGAATCGAATCGTTTCTGGAAATAATTATTATTATTATTGATATCCAGCCCTAATAGCAAAGCCCCACAATTCTCTGGCTTTCTTTTTATATACATTTCCAAAGGCTGGACAAGAGAACTAAAAATATATATATAATTTAAAGCCTTTTCAATCAGCTCTGAACCCAAAGGACATCGCTAATCAATCCTGCCAGTGTCGATATGCGCGCCACACTTATGGAAGATGATCAGAGCAATTAAGTCTCCACTCGTTAACAGGTGCTCGGCTGTTTGGTCTGTGACTGAGAGAAAGGAAATTAAAATCCAGCAGAGCAGCCAGTGTAACGCTGCTGGCAGCTTATGCATGACTTTGGAGGGAAAACCATCCAGCAGCTCCAGTAGTGTTTGTTTGTAAGCAGGTGCATGAGGGGGGGGTTGGTGTTTGTGCGATGTTAATGCCTTGCTTCTGGTTGGTTTCTTGGGATGCATCATTGCTTTGGGATCTCGCCTCGTCGTTCCGGGAGGCTGGCTGCTCCTTCCCGCCTCGCTCTCCTGTTCTCTAAAAGACTTCACCCCCCCC
>NC_050515.1:6739109-6766757 GCF_002922805.2 Oryzias melastigma
AAAAAAAAGTGGGGGGGGGGGGTGGGCTCTGGACGCTCCATCCTGAGACCATGCATACTAATCACAAGCAGGAAGAAAACCTGCTGGATTCGCACGTCTCATTTTCATCTCCAAAAGCGCTCGAGTGGCATTAAAATGGTGATGGGGGTTTCTAAGCTTGAGTAAGTTCATCAGAGAAGGAATTTATTTCATTAAAAGAAACCGGAACTGTATGACATTTCCAGGCCTCATTTGCAGCCACAACCTATTGAATGTTAAAAAAATAAAAAACTCAGGTGACTTATCACTGTAGTGTTTTAATGATTATAAAGTTTTTAACCTAAATGTCTTAAAAACCCATTTTTCATGTTGATCTGAAGCTTCTGTTTCGAAAATCTCCTCTGAGGGGGCGTGGCTTTCGGTATCCCCGCCCCGATCCTCCATGTCTGATTTTTTTTTTCTGCACGACTGACGTCAAAGAGTCAGATACCTGATCATCTCCTCCTGGTACAGAGAGCTGACGGTTGCTCCTCCAAAGCCGGTCCTCCGTTCTGCTCCCCGTCTTTCCTGTGAGAACGACACACAGCTGAGAAGGAGCGACAACCACCTTCCACACACACAGATGCTCACAAACCTGAGCGGCGAGGACGGCCGCCAAACAACTGTAGTTTAGCTCAGCCCGTTTCTGCCCAGAGGATTTGGTTTGACGGATTTGCGTACGGAAAAACACAAAAGTCCAGAGCTTTTGTGTCCGGAGAATAACTTTTCTTGCGTCGTCTATCTCTGACAGAACTTAGGATGATTATTTTATCAAAATCTCCCAAAGTACTGTGTCTAGTTTCTAGTTTAAACAACTTACTACTATTGATATTAGACAAAACTACCTTCAAAGTAACTTATTAGTAACATCTAACGTCATGTTTTAGGAAAAAAAATCTTGAATATTTTGAGTCATCTGATCCAGAACAGATTTTATTTTAAGTAATTTCCCAACTGCTAAAAGTTTATTTTACTTTCCATAAAATTGTGCTTAATTTAGAGATACTGAGAGGTTTTATTTGACTCATACACAGTATAAATCAATTTAACAAAAGCAACAGAAGTTTTAAAGCAAACATACAAATAAAAATATTTTATTTACATACATTTAATTTAAAATGTGTAATTCTAGTATTCAATTAAGATGATCATAGTGTAAAAATAAGAATACTTGGATTTTAAATTGATTTTATTTTTTGTATTTATGTTATCTTTTTTATTTTTATATAGTGTATAAATATAAATACTTTAAAAAATAAACTACTTTTTGAGCAAAAAATTGGTAACTTATTTTAAGACATAATATTTCAAATATTTTATTTTGAATTTAAAGGACAAAAAACTCAAACTTATTTTAAGAAATTAAGACAAATTCTTCTAGTTTCCTTGGCAGATTTCTTCACTTATAACAAGAAAAAACATCTTGTATTCTGCTTGTTTTAAATGTGTATTGAAAAGGACATTTTCTAATGTTTTAGTTCTCTTTTCTATGGAATTTTGCAAGAATATGATTTAATATTTAGATGTTTTTTGTTGTTAATCACATTGAATTATGTAAGTAAAATGCTGTATAAATAACTTAAAAAAAAGAAATAAATTAAACACAAAAAAACTTAAGGCCCAAAAAATGCTGAACAAAATAAACACAAAAAGTTGAAAAAGCTTTAATTTGTGACTCTTGAATTTTGTTGGAATTCCATATTAGATTCAAATCATCAAAGCTTTATTGTCCAGTCTTTTCTTCACAAAGCAGCCTGGACTCACAAAGGAACTCGCCCAAATCGGATTTCAGGAAATGGGGGGAAAACATGACAAGAGAAGCAAAACAAGCATGCATGCGCTTTTGGGACAACCTAATTTACTTCTGAAACTCAGAATATTCGCTGATGCTCCGGCCCAGCTCCCCTGCAGCATAATGTAATAGAAAGCCAGTGTCTGCTCAACAATTGCGAGAGGAACAGAGGTCAAATTGTGGCTTTTGTTCTCTCCCCTGCTTCTCTGTCTATGCACTCCTACTTACACCATTTAACTGTTCCTGCTAAAGAATAGCCGCTGCCGTGCCCCGGCGCTTTGTTAACACTAATACAATCAGGCTGGCCGGCGTGCGTTTGCGGCGCTCTCCTCTGCTATTGTGTAACGGTGAGGCAGAGTCAGCAAGATCTGCTGCACAGAATGGCTAAAGAAAAAATGTCACAACCTGACATGCATTTGACAGTGACACAGTTAGAAGAGGACATACATGAGGAACAGGAGCACATGTGTCAAAGTCAAGGCCCGAGGGCTGGATCCGGCCCTCCAAGTGATTATATCCGGCCCTCAAGATCATTTTATTTATTGTTATCTAGCGCTCATTTCTAACTTGTATAATTTTGACAAAATATATTTTGAACATTATTTAAGGTTTAAGTTGGCTTATTCTAGAATAATATTCCTGCCTTTTTATTATTAATAATTATGTTAAAAAGTAAAAAAAATAAAATAAAATTGGCATTCTGCTAACTTTTTGGACTATTTTGGCATTTACCAAGATTTTCTTAGGCTATTTTGGACTTTAACTAATATTTCAGCAATATGCTAGCTGTTTTGGCTAATTAAGTTTTTCTTTAAAACTTTTTTACGCTGTTTTGGAGTTAAGCTAATATTTACATGCTAGCTGTTTTGGCTAACCTAAGTTTATTTTTGGGGGGGCGGGGGGAGCTTATTTGGCATTTAGCTAACATTTTAGATGGCTTTCAGCTTCAGTGGTTTCCACTATTAGCTTTAGCATTTTTAATTATCAGCACTAGCATCTTTAGCGTCCAACTTCAGCTTACAGCGTTCACAACAGTATTATCACAGGTAATACTATATATCTAGTTCATAATAATGTTAAAAAGTAACAGTTTTACAGTTTAAAATATTTCATTTTAGAGTGTTTAATAGATATTTATCCTATTCGGTCCGCGACCTAAGTTGTGTTTTGAATTTTGGTCCTTTGTGCGATTGAGTTTGACACCCCTGAAGTAAAAGTATCGGAATAGTTAAAACAGCAGCAGTTCCTGGAAAGAGGATAAAGGAAGGAAAACGATACAAATCCAAAGGTATGACCCAAAAAGAACAAGGATAATTTTGCGTTTCAATCGGAGAAAAAAATATAATATGAATTATTTATAATTAATGCTTTAAACTCTTAATAATACTATTTTAGTTATTAAAACTACATAAATGTAAAGCTGTCAGGTACATTATTTGACAAACACATGAGAGTATAGATTTAAACAGCGTCAGTTTTTTATCTTCACAGTTCATCTTTTTGTACCTTATAAAAGTATATGCAGTGTTTACTATATCAAAGTTATGCAACTTTTAGAAAAGATGCTTGATATAAAATACATAAATATTTGCAGACTCACACAGACTGAATAAACTGATCCACCGAGGTCGTGGAGGAAGTGAAGCTGGGCTCCTTAATATTACACAATTATATACATTATACAATATTATGATTATGCAGTTTTTAGCCAAATTCAATTTTTTTAAGACATATTTTCTGCAGAGCAGCAGGAGTTAATTGGAAACCCGCCTCTGGGTTCAGGTTGTAACTGAAGTTAGCCTCTGTTAATTTCCCATCAGCCCTTTGTTTACACTTTCTCCCACTAGCTTATAGGAGCTCACAAGCCCAAGCTAACACAATTTGAATAAAGAAATACTCAGAAATGCAATTATTAATCATAAATGATTGTATATATGTCCTCCATCATGAGAGAAATTCTATAATAACAAGTTATAAAACACCCAAAACAATTTAGAGTGGTTTTCTAACTCCTAATGCCATGACTGAGAACGGTTTGAAATTAGTGAATGAAAATGTTTATGTAAAACCCTGTAAAATAACTTTTTTTCTTTGCATTTTGGAAAAAAAAACAAGATAAATAATAATAATAGTAAAAGCTTGTGTACTGTGCAAGCTTTTTAACTATTTCATACCAGATGATCAAGTTCTAAAAATACTGTTTCGAAATCCAAGTGTGTGCTGGAATTGAGACCAAGTGAGACTGACCTCTACTGGTAGAAATACGGAACTGCATCCACCAAACAGAAAAGTCAGGATGGTCGAACTTTTGTCATTAGTCTTATTTATTATTACACATTTGTTATTGGAGCCTGTTTTAATGAATAATAAATACCAAACTGCTGACTGTTATACTTTACCACCATTTTGTTTTTAAGTAAAGGCGGTACCAGTTAGTGATTAAAATCTGCTGAATGAATGGCATCAAATGTGAGTGAAGACTGCAGGATCATTCTGGTCTTTAGAACAAACACATCTAAACATGTTCTAAAGGCACAAATGATTCATAACTGTTTGAATGATTAGCTCTATCATAGATGGTGTGGTTACCTTTGAGGCTCCTTCAGGGTCTAACACGTTAACGCAGGATATGTATTCTTGCATCGCCTGCTCTGCATCCATGTCTCCAAGCTGCTTCCAGGCTTGCCTGTCAAAACATCACAATTCACATCAGAACATTTATTTATTAGGAACAAGACGTTGCATATTAATGGGTATTTAAAAAACAACAACATAAAAACGCCAGATTTTAGCTAAAGGCTAATTTCTAGCTGAATTGAATAAATATTTGCATTTACCTCGGTTTTTTGAGCAAATTTGGTTTTTAGCTAATATTTCAGCATTATGCTAGCCGTTTTGGCTAATTTGGCGGCTAATTAGTTATTTGGGTCTAATTTGGAGTTAAGCTGATATTTTAGCAACACGCTAGCTATTCTGGCTAGCTTGGCATTTACTGGAGTATTTTGATTAAAGCTAATATTTTAGCTTTTTTGGCTACATAGGGATCTTCCAAGGTTTTTTAAAACTATTTTGGCAGTTAGCTAACATTCCAGCAGTATGCTAGCTGTTTTGGTTAATTTGGCATCTACTGATGTTTTTTTGATGTACTTTGAAGTTAGCCAAATATATTTGGCAATATGCTAGCTTTTTTTTTGGCTCTTTTGGCATCTACCAATGTTTTTCCGTCTAGCTTGGGTTTTAGCTTACATCAGCAATATGATAGCTATTTTGGCTAATTTTGCATTTACTGATGTTTTCTAGCTAATTTTGAGTTTTGCTAAAAATGTTAGCTATATGCTAGATGTTTTTGGCTTCAGTGGCATCTATCAAAGTTTTTCAAGCTAATTTAGCTTTTATCTAATATTTTAGAAATGTCCTAGCTGTTTTGGTTATTTTGGCGTTTACTGAGATTTTTCAGCTTAATTCTCCAGCTTAACACGTATAGCTCAAAACATTTTTGCATCAGCAATTTATTAAACCTTTATCCTTTAAATAAATTTCAGCTTGTTCCCCTAAAAGTAATGCAATTAAGCAATTAAAGCAAACCCCTTCTGCAAATCTGCCATCAAACGTATTTCCACAAGAAATAAAATTTTCTAGTTTTACTTAATGTTGCGCATTACAATATGATCATTACATTTAAGTAACCTACCATTTTCTCTGTCCTTCAAAATCAAAGAACCCTGGCTTTGGTGTGTTACACTTCCCCACTTTGACCTGTCAATATAGGAAAATAAAGCAGGTCAACAACAATAATATCAACAAGACTTTGAGTTGAAACCAAAATATGAATGTGATTTATCTAGGAAAATTCTAAATTAACTAAACCAGTCATTTAACATCCATCCATCCATATTTTGGCTCTGATCCGAAGCAGAAGTTGAGATGAAATGTCACGACCTCTGTGAGGCCAGAACTTGACCCCAGGCCCCGCCCTGGAATGCATGGCGCCCTAGGCGAAAAACGAGTTTGGCATCCCGAGCAGGGTGTTAGATTGAGACATTCCAGCTGGGGCTTGAACCAGGAAACTCTGTGTTTAAAAGCAACTGCTTCACTGGTCAGCCAATATTTGGGTGGAAAAAAGAGAGATTTAAACTGTTAAAGGTGTTGAAGAAAAAAACACTAGAGTGCCAGTTAAATTCATCTTTTTCAATCAAAATGCAGGGGTTTGAGTTTTTTTATTTACTTTTTTAAAATTACTACTTTAAGATGATTTTTTTATTGAATGAGTAGCGCATCAAACTGCTGAATAAAACAATAATAATAATATGTAATCATGTAGCGCCCCTTCCAGCAGAAGGTGCCATAGGCGGCCGCCTAGGTCACCTATGCTCATGGCCGACCCTGTTTGACCCGAATTAAAACAGACACATGTCACTCACATACCTGCTTGTAGCGGGCGTACAGGTACAGCAGCTGCTCCCTGCTCGCCGTCTGGATCAAGTCTTTCACTCGGTCGGCTGCAAAGTCAAACTCCCGCTCCAGCTCCTCGCCTTCCAAACGCTCACCCATCGCGCCACAGTCAAGTTTACCCAAACCCAAGTCAGAGTCCGAATCCGAGCCAGCACCCCCGAACGGTTCCCCCGTGTCGGGCCGGGCTGGATCAGTACCCGAGCCTGTCGCAGTGTCCGGAGAGGACGACGGCGAGCCAGAAGCCATTATTTTTTAAATGTTCAAAGAACCAGTAAGGACGGCGTCACCAGTGGTTCCGCGAGGGTTAAAAACGAGAACAGGAAGACGGTTCTGACAACCGTTTTCACGGTTAGTTCACGGTTATTCCGTCATCGTTGAGATTCCGCGACGATCGGATTTGTTTCTATCGTTGGTCCATCTATGGTCCTACCGACTAAAAGCGCCGGAGTCGCTCAGTACTGGAGAACAATAGTTCCGCCTTCACCTCAACTCGAACTTCTCAGCAAACTGTTGGAACTAACATTGAAATGAAGTCAATAGATTTGAAAGTTCACCATCAAAATATATTTTGAGGATATCTGAATAAGAATATCACAAATTTGTATTGTGTACGTTATTTCTGGTATATTTAGTATTAAACTCTTCAAATTAGATGTTTTGTGGATATTTTTTCACTGTTTGGTCAACTAGAAAGCAGTAAAACCAACTTTGCCTATAAAGTGTTTATATTCAACATGCATTTTAACAACAAAAAGCAAATAAAAGCTAAAAATACATATATATATTTTAAAATATATTCACATCATTAAAAAATAGAATCCATCTCTAAGAGCAGATTTATATGGTTAGAGAATTCCTGGATTTTTGTCTGTTGCTGTATACAGCAGAGATAAAACCTGAATTAAATTACTTCTCTCTGGCGTTTATATTAAGAAGTACATCAATATGATGGCCGAGAACCGCCATGGCAGCAAAAAAAATAAATAAAGGCAAACAAAAAAAGAAACTGTGCAAAAAATAAATATATCTGCGAACAAAAAAGTAATCTCAACAAAAAATAAAAACATAAAAGTAATCACAGCAATAATAGAAAAGTATCTGCAAAAAAAGGTGACCCCAGCAAAAAAAAAAAAAAAAAAATATATATATAAGAATGCAAAAGAAAAAATGTTTTTTTTCCCTCTGGCACCATACATTAACCCTACAATTAAAAAAAACTTGGATATGTGAATTTACTGAAGCAAACCTTTATTTTTTTCACCAAGCATCCCCTTGAATTTAAATTAATTTGTGTATTTAGCAACCAAATTGAATTTGCATATATTACACATTGTAATTTATGACCATAGACTTAATGACCAAGGGAAATCTAATAGACTATTAATGTTTTTAATGCATCAAAACCTAAACATTATGGGATCATACGGAATACAAAACAGGCTGAAAAAAATGCTCTCAGGCTCTTCTTCCAGAGATTATGTAACATTTTGAATTATTCTACCAAAAAAAATGAAGAACTCCGTTGTGATTTAATTATCTGCCAAGCAAAAGTTTTTAGTTTTAAACACAATGCTTTAAAGAAGCCCAATTTCCAGTAAATATTTTGGTTGAACCTGAAAAGTGAGCCCTTGCATTTCTGCAGATATTTATATGAATATTTTTCATGGGACAACACTGCTGAAATGAAATTTTGACACAATGAAAAGTGGTCAATCCAAGTGTCCATCTTGCTAAGGAGTGTAAAGTTGTTTTTTCTGCAAAATAAATCATAATAGAGGCTCCAAATAGCCAAACCCCTGGCAACAAAAGTGAGGGGTGTACTCACCCTTGTGAGATACTCTACATAAAATCCATTAAAATATATCAAACACATATACCAGTAAGTGGGGAAAAAAGACAATATGTTAATAGAATTTCCAATTGGTGTGAATTAAAACAAATGTTAAAGTATGTTTATATTTTTGAGTTAATTTGGACATGTCAAAAAATATTTCTCTCATTTTGCTTTTTATAAATTTTATTTCATTTTCCTTTTAATTCTTAAACAGTGAAAAATGAATGAAATAAATGAAATTCTACTAGATATTGGTTTAAAAAATAAGGCTTGCAATACTAACTTTTATATTATATTTATTTTACATGTTGATCTGCATTTGTTCATTCTGACTGGAATTACTACTTTTTTCTTCAAAAAAAAAAAAATACTATATGTTAGCCATGTTACGTTTTGTTCTGTCGTTCAATGGAAAAAAAAGTTAAGTGAATTTCCACAATGTGTCCAGCAGAGGTCACTGTTATCTCACACTAGATTGCAGTCATTGGCCTCAGACCTGTTTTTCCAGACATGCTTAATCTAAATATATCTTAACAAAAGTTTATTACTCTTTTCTCATGAAGATTGATTTATAATACATATTATTGTTTGCTTGAAACTTTAAGGATTTCAAATTCTAGTTAGCAATGAATGCAACTCAAAATGCAAAAATGACACAAATTATACCAAAAATGATTAAAGAATAGAGTGATGCTGTCCAATTTCAAATTTTAAAAGAGCAACTGACTAATTTATACAGTAATATAATGAAATGGAAATATTTAGCTTCCCCCAGCAAAACTGGCAATCCAAGAATTTAACTGAGTTGCAGATGAAGACTTGGATTATCGTGTTTTTGACTTTTAAATGCAATGAAGGCTTTTTATAATTATTGTTTTTTAATATTAGAAACCTTTTGAAATTGCTAAATCAAACTGCAAATGTCATTGTCATTTAAGATTTCAATATCAGTTTGGGTGAAATCATTATGAGTAATAAACGTCCATGAGGTCCTCCTGTTGCAGTGACATAACTTCAAGCTCAAATACACGGTTTTGTTCAAACAAACCAGACACATAAATCAGATTTAAAAAATCACCAATAGGAATTCACCCTTTGATGCATATTGATTGCTTGTACAAATATTTAATTTACACTTGATTATCTTTCAAGAAATACAAGGAATCTGGAAAACTTCACCTACACTGTTCATAACCAGGTATCTTCATTGTTACGTGTTTATTAGTAAATAATTTTAATAATTCATACATTGAACAGATAAATCGTTTCAATTCATAATCAAGGTCTGAACCAAATAGTGAAGAAAGAAAACAATAACTATTAATTATTGTTCTGCAAATATTAACTATATTTGTCAGGTCACATGGATACAGAAGAGGATTAGGGCCATGGAGGGGAAAAAAAGGCTATGGAAAATTATGACTTTACTGACTATAACCCCAGAATTTATACTTAGAATTCTGCGTTTAAAGTCAGAATTCTGAAATTAAATTCAGAATTTTTTGGGACATTTTTTCCCCATGGCCCTAGTCCTACTAACTTTCAATATATTTTTAAATGGGCAATTTGCAAACTAAAACAAATCTAGCCAACAAAGCTCTTTATTCTATTCTATTCTATTCTATTACTTAAAAAAAACAATATTATTTATTCTTTTATTGTTTTTTTTTGTTCTCTCTTTTTTTTTTTGTTAAATGATTTGAAACATACCAGGGGTGGAGTTAAAAGGGGACTCTGGGGGGCAGATGCGCCTTGATCTTGATTTTTAAAATCAATTTTAGTATAATTAATTGCGAAGATTAATTAACCATCAATGCAAGCTTCTTTAAGCATTAGTAATAGCACCCCTGTTTAACAAACTGCTGCTTTATTAATAAAAAAGTTGCATTACCTGTGATAATTCTAGGGTGAATGCTTTTTGCTGAAACTAGTTGCTAAAGAGGGTGAAGCTTTTTGCTGAAAATGGCAACACAATTAAGTAGTAATTTGCCTAATATGCAATAACTATTTGCAAAATGTTACATTTCAATAGAAATTTCGTCAAAAAAGTATGAAAGACGGCTGAAGTTGACCTAAATTTCCATAATAGTTTTAGTAAAATTTCTTTAAAATCCTTAATACATGCTAATTTAGCAAAAATATTTAGTGCGTTGCTTAAATATGAGCTAAAGTCCAAATTTGCCCAAAATTCCTAAGTGAACTAAATTAGTCAGAAACGTTAGCCTGTTGCTAAAATAGAAGCTAAACTCTAAATTGGCAAACGTAAGTAGATAGCAAATTAGCCTAAAACGTTAGCATGTTGCTCCAAAATGAGCTAAACTTAAAATTAGCATAAAAAAACCTCAGTAGAGGCAAAATTAGCCTAAAAAGTTACACTGGTTAAATACTAGCTAAACTTCGAAATAGCCTCAAACACCTCGGTAAAATGTATTAATCAAAAACGTTAACATGTTGCTAAAATAGAACTCTAAATTGGAAACCTCAACAGATAACAAATTAGCAAAAAACACTAGCTAAATTCTGTTTTTGTAAATTACTATAAAAGATGAAAACATAGCCCATGAATATTTTAAAAGGTTTATTGCTAATCTACAACACATTTTGAAATTTGAAGACTTTCTCATTAATTTCCTTATATTTACTAAATATTTCCAAAACTATGAAGTTTATGAATGCCAAAAAGCAGTAATGTCCTCAGCAAGCTAAACGTTTTGTTGCTGAAATCGCTGAAAGTGTGATTGAGTTTTTACGTCCCCAAAAACACACGTAAAGGAGATGGGGACTCACTGTTGTGTGAATAATATTAATACATGTTTGAAATATGTATGTCTTCAATATCTTTAGTCTTCTACCTCCCTCGAGTAAAGTTTTTAGAAAAACTGAAACATAATGAGAAGTATTTAAAAGTAAAGTTGTGGTCAAACTGTCTCATTCTGCAAAGTTTTATTTTTTAATATTTTTTTTGGGAAAACAAACTGGTTTTCAGAAGCCAACGGAGTAAGAAAAAAGAAGGTGTTTGTTTTTAGAAGCAGCGCTGTCAACAGGAGGTCCCAGCGGCGCGTGCTGCCACCGCGCGCGCTGCTGACGCAACCACGTCAGTGGAGTTGACTGCATGGCGGACCGCAATGTCCCCAGAACTGCCCAGGGAGGGACCGAGCAAAGTCACGGGGCGACTCTCAGCGTCCGCGGCCCGACCACCTGTTAGAGAGCAGCCGCTGCCCTTCCAGCCCCGGTGGTGACAGAATATTATGCGGGGCGGAAGAGCGCGCTGTGCGGGACGAGCCTGAAGAAGCGGAGAGGGGAAGTGGAGCGGAGTGAAAGCGGAGCGCACGCGGACGCAAGTTGCCTGACGGAACAAAAGTCGCGTCGACGGGGAAAAAAGCAAGGACAGGCGCGCGCGGATTAACCCCAGCTTTTTAGGGGAAACTTTTTATCGGTAAAAATGAAATTCGCGGAACATCTGGCGTCTCACATCACTCCGGAGTGGAGGAAACAGTACCTTCAGTATGAGGTAAAGTCACATTTATCTGCATAAGGCTTTATTATGAATGTCCGCAGTGTGTGGACAGACACACGGAGATGCTCTGATGCCTTCAGGGAATCTGGATCACCAGATTTTATAGAAAAAACCCTAAAGACAACACTTCAGATGAGGTTTTAAACCCACATTTTCACTTGGAGTGCAGCTTTCTCCTGAGAGCAATAAACGACAGTAAAGATAAAGGATGCCCCTTTGTTTATGCAATTGACTGCAGTTGTGTGAAGCCATTTAATGGAGCATTCAGACTTTATTATAGGGTTTTTTTTTCTTTCGAGTTTATGACTCATGGAAATGATTATTACAGATTTTTAGTGTGGAAAATAAAGGGCAAAAATTTGTAATTTGAACATTTTTTTCATATATTTGGAGAAGATTATTTTATTTTTATATATATTTTATATTTTCATACATTAGTTTATAGGAAAAAAGTATTTTCACTTTTATTTATTTCTTGTTTTCCAAAAAATTAGTTGGTGAAATTGTGTTTATTGTCTATGATTTTAACAAACACCCACCATTTTAGATGAAACCTTTTAATTTATTTATATTTCCTAAAATAAACAAAAGGTTGACATGATTTTTTTTGTTTGCATCCTTCGTATTATATATTATTAATATTATTATGTTTTTTTTACAAATCTGACATGCTATTGATGCTTTTTTATTTCATTTTTGTTTTCCTTTTTTGTTTTATTTGGGAATATGAACCAATAATAGCCACATTTAATGTTTGCATTGTCTTTTTCCATTATTGAGGGATTTTTTTTGCAGTTTTTTTTCTCCATTTGGTAGTGAGAAGCCTTGCATTGTGAGATCTCACTTCTTGGTGGCGTTACGCTGAGAGCTTCGTTGCAGACGTACTGCTCAGTTCCATTTTGCTCCATGAATTATAGACAAAGACCCTGCTTTTCTTCACCCTGAGCAACCTATACCCCAGACCCAGCAGAAACTCAACGCACTGGTTTTATTTTTGGATCGTGTCCTGGATTTATTAATAAGTTGTGAAGTCGCTGCAACAAACACTCTTTATTTGTACATCAATGAAATTTTGTCATTTCTTTAAACATCTGAAGATGAATAAATGTGATATGCTATTTGAAAAGAGTTCAACTCTACAGTGATTTGACACTATGGCGTGAAGAATGAGGCGTCTTCAGAACCACAGTCGGATCTCAGGGACAGATGCATGGCCATACCAGCCATTTTACACCTCCAGTCTTCTCTATAGCATTGGCTGACCTGAGATGGATGGCGATTGATTTTCTTTCATCTTTGTTTAGTCGTGCTTTTTTAGATTTTGACATTTAATTTGATCTTTTATGGCATTTCGACATGATTTTTGACATCAAATAAGAACAAAAATGTAAATCTGTGCTTGTTAGTTTGTATTTAATTGGCAGTTTTTGCTGTAAAGGTTAATTATATGTCAGAATATCAGCATCTGTCATCTACAAACATTGTGTTTTTATATATGTCCTCGACTGCTGCTGAATTATGTAGAGAAAGAGAGATGTTGTGCTGTTTGCCTCATTCTTAAATCTGAATTATATATAGAGGATGGAGAGGAGGGATGTTTGTGTGACTGTAGGAGTCTGACCCCTGGAAGAATTACAGCTCAATAGACAGAATGGGTTGATAAAAAGTTCTCATCATATCCAATAGGGCTGGGTATCAATAATAACTTCTTGAAGCGATTCAATTCACAAGAGCCTGGATCGAATTCGATTCAAATTTTTTTCTATTCTATTTTGAGTTTACACATTTATACTCTTTTGTTTAGAAATACATTAATAATATACTACATGATTTGAATATATTTATATTAGTCTGATACAGTTCACGTACTCTAAAATGTAATAGTGAAATAATAAGATTGTTGATAGCTTACAGTGTTACACGGATTCTCAAATGGAGAATCTCCAACAATTGTTCTGCCTCTCCTGGAGGGCGTTTCAGTTTGGCCACTAGGTGGCGATTGTGCTATAGTATCACATCTTGTCCAGAAGAAGAAGAAACTATGAGCAAAAGCGGTTTTAGACCACAAATGGTTACTTTAAAAAATATTTTCTTAAAAAAGAATGTATGTTTATGTCGGCTAGTATCTATGGGAAATCCCGTTATACGTTAGCATCAAGCTAGCCGACTTTAGCTTTATGTGCTAAATTTATCTATATTTTTATGAATAAATTATTGATCTATTAACGATTAATCGACTTTATCAACCCAGACTTAATATCCAATAATAAGATTTTCTTCAATAATTGCAGATTAAATCTAAAGAAAAAGTTTTAACTTGACATATTATAGATTAGCTGTTTAGAAATATAGAATAAACATAAAAATAATGCAAACATTGGCTTGAGTGCAGTCTGGAATTCTAATACGGATCAAACGTGATATGAAGGGCTGCTCTCTCCTGTCCGTTCCAGTTGGATTAATTAACCTGCTGCCCAGTTTTCACTCTCCTCCATATTGCCTGGAAACCTGCGCCACCTGTTCGGGTCAGTCACATGGCTCCTCTGCAGATGTGAGGTGGCCGGTCCAACACACCCAGGCCTCTATTGAGTGAAGCACTTCGTCTGACTGGAGGCATTGACAAGACAATGAGTGGTGGAGTAATTAGCCGAGTGTTTCATCCAGTGGGATTGCAGTGATAAGCCTATATGATCAACAGCTATTTGGTATGGAGGAGTGTGTCCTGCTTTCTCTGGAGGGTTGTCCCAGAAGACAGCAGATGTAGGCTGATGTCAGGAGGTGGAATAGAAAAGCAGAACAGCTCGGAAAATCTCACTAATTCATTGTTGGATGACCATTAAACTTTTTGCAAAAAGGTATAGATTGTGTACATAGTGAACAAAAATAATCTAAAAATCTTAAAAAAAATGTGGTTACTTGTGACGTTATTGTTAGTTTAAAGGTTTTCTGCTCCTCTTTTTGTCATGAACACACCAGGTTTGAGTTTTATTTATCACTGCTGGTGTTGTTGCAGGTAATTACCCGTTTAAGTCTAAAGTTTTAGTTGTTTAATCCTATATTGATCATGTTTTGAGTCTTCTTGTTTTCTCATATTTAAGTTTTGTATTAAACCTCTTTTTTTTTTTGTTTCTAGTTTCAACCACTTTATAAAAATCCCTTCAGGACGCTCTCCAATCATTTTTAATCTATTTTAAAAGTGTTTTCTGGTGATCTTTTCATTATGATTATACCGTTTTTAGCCAAAATTCATCCATTTTTGAGGACATAGTCTCTGCAGAGCGTCACAAGTAAATTCACTTCTGAGTTTTGGGGGAGACCTTTGGCCCCCACCATCCTTCCTCTCCCCATTGCTGAGAGATCTCTGTTTACACCCACTAGCTTGCAGTCCCTACAACCCCAGCCTAATATTTGAGACAGATGTACATGGTTTAGAATAGAATGGAGGGGAACAGATAGCTTGTGGTCCCCTCAAGTGTATTTTCTACATCACAAATATACTTTTTTCAAACATTTTTTTGTATGCTCCTGATTGACAGCAGTTTGAATAAAGAAATACTCACAAATGCAGTTTTAAGCTTAATTTTCTGTCTTCCATCATCAGAAAAACATGTTAAAGTCTCATTCCAACCATATTTTTATTCTATCATAGGATCGTTCCCAGTGATATTTTAATTATGATTATGCTGTTTTTACCCAACTTAAATTATCTTTGTCGTTTTTTAAGACATATTTTATGCACAGCACTAATATGTCATTAGAAAAACAATTCTGGGTTTTGGGTGAGACTGTTGAAATAGAGCATCCCAGCTCCTCCCTGTTGCTAAGAGCTCTGTTTGCGCGCTCACGCACAAGCTTGTAGCCTCAGGCTAACATTAGCGGCGCAAAAATACAACCATTGCGTGTGTGGGACGAACTGAACTTTGTAATATTTTTCTTGTTTTCATCGAGACAAAAATAAAAAAAGTACCCTAATTTTTTTATTTTTGTTTTTATGTTTCCCCTATTGAGTTAATACGACTTTAAACTCAGAAGCACAGTGGAAGAAGCTGTCATAGACAATACAGCCCTTGATGTGAGAGTGAACTAGCTCCTAATCTCAGAATGATCTCATGAACCCGGACATGGAGATGTGTAACCAATGTTTTGGTAGAACTCTCACAGAGCTGCCACGATTAGTTGACTAATCGACTATTAAAATAGTCAATTAGTCGTTACTTTATATTATATGGAGTCAGAGTGTAGTAAAGTGGAAAGTTATAAAGGCATTCTGCTAGCTTTTTGGACTATTTTGGCATTTATTAACGTTTTTTAGGATAATTTGGAGCTTGGCTAATATTTCAGCTGCATGCTAGATATTTTGGCTAATTTTGGATTTTTTTCAGTTTTTTAAAGCTATTTTGGAGTTAATATTTTAATATTCTTTTTATATTTTAGCTACGTGCTAGCTAATTTGGCTAATTCAGGATTTTTTCTCCCCGTTTTTTTAGGCTGATTTGGATTTTAGCTAATATTTCAGCCGCATCCTAGCTGTTTTGGCTAACTTAGGTTTTTTTCAGTTGTTTAGGCTAATTTGGCAATATTTTCGCTAGCTATCAGCGTTTTCAGCTATTACCTTCAGTGATTTCAGCTATCAATTTCAGCATCTTCAGCTATCTTCACTATTATCTTCAGCAACCAAATTCAGGTTACAGCATTCACACTAGCATTATCGCAATTAATGCTATATATCTCGTTTTTAGTTAATTTAAAGCTAATGATGGTTAAGATGTGTGCTCTACATCCAGTTTGCGCATGACCCGATTAGTCGACTAATTGTGAAAAATATTCGGGATCAGTTGACTATTAAAATAATCCTTTGTGGCAGCACTAAACTCTTCACAACAAAAAAAAAACCCTGATCTCTCATCATCAGTCGTGTCTTCCATGCATGCTAAGTGAGATGTCCACAGACACCGCTCCATGTAGCTATCATGCTAAAGACATCAGCTGGTAGCTCCTCCCACATGTGGCTGTGACGTCAAGCTCAGGCAGGTAAATTTGTCGCGTAAATCGCGTTTGGTGTGAACGCAGCATTATTCTGAGCATTTTTAAGCATCCAGTAGTCATTTGCTCCTGATCCAACGCTGTTTGAATTAAGAAGAAAAACAGTTTCAACTGTAAATTACTTTATATAGGTCTCCTACCATACTAAAAGAACACGTTTAAAACACAAAGATGATTTTCATATGATGTGTTCTTTTAAAAAGTAGAATAAAACAAGATAAAAAATAGTTTAAAACAGTAATAAATATATTCAGATTTATAACATTAGACTCTATTTTAATACACATTTCCTCAAAAGGTTCATTGGCGCCTGGATTTTGATTCCTCGTAACACAAATGAAGCTCTGGCTTCAGCAGCAGGTGTAAACTCAGCTTAACAACCTGAAGTCATTGTTTTCTGTGTGGTGTTATTATCCTCTCACATCCAGCCCACTCGTCTTAGCACTGTCTCGTGTGTTCATAAACACTTGCTGGCATGGCTCTATTCCTTTAATGCTTCATCACAGCAGCTCCATCAGGTTGTGGTTGGGACCTAGAAGGACTCATCCCATCATCTTGATTGTTTCCCTTTTAGTCTGCAATAGCTTTGATGGAGCGTTTTTTGATCTGGCTTTAAAGTCTCACTCTAACTATATTTTGATCTTTTGTAAAATCGTTCTCAGTGGTCTTTTATGGATGATTATGCAGTTTTTAGCCAAAAACAAAATCATTTTTTAAGACATTATCTGCAGAGCAGCAGGAGCTCATTAGAAATTTGCTTCTGAATTGTGGGCGGGACTGAAGCAACTCCGCCCCCTTCCCCACCCTGCCATTTAGAGCTCTGTTTGCACCATAAACAGGACATAGAGAGAGCTGGACTGACCATCCCTTTCCCCTTGGCGTTCTAAACAGGAAGTTCTCGCTGGTCCCAGAAAGTAAAAATCCCAAAGACTTTTATGAAAAATAAACATCTATTTCTCAGTCATTCTGTTTGTCAGAATAACCATTCTTGCTCTGGTATCTCTTTTTAACATGTTCTTGCTAAACCTAATTTTTTCTCATATATATATTTTCTTTACTGCAAGTTATTCAAGTTATAAACTGGCCAATAAGAGCACGATTTTATGAGAAATCATTCAAAGTCAAGAATTTAGTTTATTTATTTAATTTTCATAGACAACAAGAACTTTCATAATACTCTTGTCCTTAGTAAGAATGAAAAGGTACAGAAAGAAGAAGACTTATTGTCTCTGCCCCATTTAACTAAATCCATCCAGTTATTTTAGCCAAATCTATCTCTTTGTGTTTTAACAATAATATGTCAACTGGCTGGGAAAAAGCTAAAAAAACAGACAAATAAAAAAAAAAGACAAAAACAAGAAAGAAAAAACAAGAAAATAAACCAAGTACCTCAGAATTTATTTATTTTTAATTTAACACGTTCCCAACAACTTTATAATTCCTGGTGTGAGTTTAGTTTTTTTTTACATTTTTTTAAAATGTGATAATTGAGCTAGACTCTTATTACTTCTTCAACATTATTCCATAGTCCGATACCATGAAACACTTTATTCCTTCATTTTTGTTCTGAATTTATTATTTTTTTAATATTTCGCGTCCTTTTAGATTGTAATTGCTCTTTCTTTTTCAAACTTTTTTAGTTATGTGACAGACTTTCATGTTGTGCTCTATACATAAGTTTTAGGATGAAATGATCTAAAAAGTCTTTAAATTTGAATATTTTCAGCTTTATAAACAGTGATGTAGATGGGTCCAGATAATTACTCCCGGTGATGATTCTTATTGCTCATTTCTGTTATACAAATATGGAGTGTATTGAGTTCCCATTTCTCCAAATTTCTATGCAATATATCAGAAATGGAAAAATCAATGAATTATATATGAGGTAAAATGATTTTTCATCTAATGACCATTTGACTCATTTCCACCCATTTGACTCTAATTTCTTTCCAAACTGTTTGTCATTACATATTAACATGTTAAAGTTAATGTTGGAATTGGTTCATTTCAAGCAATCGAAACAACAAAATATGTATGTATCTAAACATGGATATATCAAACTTAGTTTGGAACCCATCTCTTGTATTGATTTGATTACATAATACATAATATGAATACATAAATACACTTGTACATCTCCAGATCTACACATACACATGTAAATGATGCCATTATAATACTCTTAGTTATAAATCGACACTTATACATTCAGTACACATTGAACCCATTCAATATTAAGTTTGTCAAATAGTCTTTTGCTTAAAAATGAATAACAAGAAGGAAATCTAGATTATTCCGTCCTTATTAGTAAACAAAACTTCTTGATCCGGATCCGTTTATTGACCGTTCCTTCAGTTTTTGTTTGGATTTTAGTCCCTGATTTTTATATTTATACATATTTGTTGATATATGTTTTAAAGGTAGCTGGTTTTTGTTACTGTTGAGTGTTTTTAGAGATGACTAAAGACTGGAGGTGAAGTTCAGGTGTCTGTGTGGGTGATTGAACGGGCCCATACATTCATTTATTTTTACCACCTGCACTTATGAACAAGAGGAACCCGCCTGTAGAAACCTGCATTTATAATTCAAACTGTATGGCAAACGTAGGTGTTATTTTTTTTTTTTGTCTCAGGATCATCATCACTATAATCTGTGTGATGCAGTTTTTAATTTTATCATATGTCGAGTAAATGTAGTGATGACTGATCTGTAATTATTTGTCTGAAATGTCTAAAATTGTCTGCAGGATGAGCATAATGTAAAGCATACATGGGCATGGCGACTGCTGAGAACCTCCTTTCTATACCTCCCCCCTCCCTTCTCATCCTCACCTCCTCGTTCCTCCCCCACTGGGAGGACATCTGGTCCCCTACCAGACCTGCCCTGTGCACCCTTCCTCCCATTCTCTCCTCCCCCCTTCATATAGGGATGCAGAAAGACTCAGAACTGCAGATTAAAGTGGATTTTTGTTTAAAAAAAAAACAGGGAGTGTTTCATGTCCACTTGAACACAATTTGATCTGACAAAAAAGCACTGGAACATGTTTGTTGGTTTATTGGATTGGGGGATTTTCAAAAATTTCAGTTCTGAAAATAACATTTATTCAACTAAGCAGCTCAATTCTAGTTAGATTTATGACTGAGGTTCTACAGGTTTAACAAATGATTACTGTGGAGCTGGAATGAATTCCCTGAAGAGCATCTCTCCTGTCAAAGCCATCACCATGGAAATGGCTCTATCTTGATGAGATGCCCCGCCTCCTTTCTTTAAATCCCACTCCCTATTTGCCACCTATTAGTGGGCCACGGCTAGTAGTTATTACCGAGTCATTAGACGGCTCAAACACTTGTGGTCCCCCGAGATTCCTCCCAGAAAAAGACAGAAACAAAACAACATGAGGAGTATTGTTCTGCTAGAGAGGATGCTTCAGTGATGGAGCCGCCGTGTGCATGTAATTTGCAGAGGAACTTGGTATCAAGTATCAACAAGCTGCCGCTAATGCTCTGCGTTCCTGAGTGGTCTGCACCCACACGCAGATTCCACTCAGCTCCTATGTAAAGGTGCTGTAAGGATCTGTGCAGACGTCCTTTTATCAAATATAATGGAATATTTTATCTGCTGGAAACATCAGAAACAGAATTTAATGTTTTGGAAAATACATTTTTTTCTTTTTTTTGGTATTGCCATGAGTAAAAAAAATAATTTAGAATAATGTGATTAAAATTGTTTTCAAAAACAGACGTAAAACAGTTCATACAATTTGTTTTTTTTTATAACATCTGAGTAACATTTTGTGTATTTCAGCCTTTTGTTTTGTAGATTTGTTGATAGACATGTGACAAATCCAATCTCCAGGTCATAATTTGATCTATTGTGTTATTTTAACTCTGATTATATTCAATTCAATTTTATTTATAGAGCCCAATATCATAAAAGAATTGCCTCATTGGGCTTCATGCCAGTAATTTTACAGAAGCAGAAGGTAAGTCGTAAAATATAAACTATAGCTAAAAACTAAACGGTCTAAATAAAACTGGTTATCCTTAGACCCTCCTTAAGGTAAGGAAAAACTCCCAAAAATAACCTGATTCAGGGAAAAAGAAGAAACCGTAGGGATGTCCACATGAAGGAGAGATCCTCTCGATGGATGGACAAGCGATTAACCAGGACTAGTAAAGAAGAATTAGCTTATCTAACTGTACAACTATGTATTTGAATAGAGTTGTAGGGGCTGGTAGGGGCGAGATCCACAGCCAAGATGAGCCAGAGGCGAGGTCCACGACCAAGAACAGGAGGAGAGACGATCCACCAGGAATTTGGAATCTGGAACAACATGTGAATCCCACTGCACCAAACAGAAGCACAGAGAACTAAATAAAAATACTAATAAAGAGGAGACGTGAAGTAAATGAGAATAGAGAACAGAACACCAGAGCTGATGTGGATAAAAATGATGATAGAAAATCTAAAATTTTTTGCATATCAATTTTAATTTAGACCCACGAGAGCTACAGCAGAGGGAATGGACCGCCAGGGCCCGGTTTGTCAAACAAACTTCCTTCTGCTGAGTTCTGTGGAGAAATGATGGATGTAATGAAAATTATAATTACTCTCCAAACTTCATTACAGTAAGTGAGGGAGCAATAAATTAAATATTCTCTGGCAATAGGCCTGTCCAAAGAGGAATGTTTTAAGACTAACTTTGTATGATTATACTGTTTTTAGCCAAATGCTTTTTTTTAAACTGTTGTTTTCAAGGATAGATTGACTGGAGTTCATTAGAAATTCCCATCTCAGTTGTGGGTGGGATTGTTGGTGCAGAGTGAGCCCACCTCTACTTCCCATCATCCATCTGTTTACACTCTCACGCTAGCTTACAGCCCCTCACAGATTAGCAATGCAGCCAAAATGCAATATTAGAGCTTTCCAGCCGAACAGTTTTGGGCCAGATTCCATCTCGGATGAAGAAAACAAAGATGTTCATGGATCTAGTTGCCTAAAAGTGGATGCATCGGAGTGGAGCAGAGCATAGAGCTTGTTCTCGTCCCCAGTGTATTTTCTACGTCACAAATACAAACTGTATTTTTTTATCTGCCTCTGATTCTCGATGATTTAATAATTAAAAACACAAAAGAACTAAGAAGCTTAATTTTATTGGAGTGAGTCTCAAAGTTTGTTGATCTTAATCTACAGTAAAGGTAGAAACCAGGAGCTTCATTAAAGCATTGGGTCACATGACCTTACTATGAGTCAATTCTTTTACCGTTCAGATGAGCCAGCATCCAGTTTCCTGTTAGTGTCCTCTAGGTCTGTGTCATTGCTAAAGGATGCTCTCACCAGTACTTCAGTTCTATTCACCTCATGTCCACCCGTTGAACTTCTTATCACTGTTACTGCACCTATTACTGTATATGAGGAAGAACATTTAAGTGTGTGGGAAACAGCCTTTTAATTTTTAAAATTGAAAGCAGTAGGAGTTTCTTTTATTTAGAAGTATTTTGGAAAAGGATTGAATGTGGGTTGTGTTTTCTGTCACAAACACAACTGAGACTGTCAGGGAGTGACGGAGCAGATTCAGCTCTGAACTCTGCAGATGCCTCTTTAGGCACAACAGGAGCTTGTTGGGATGAGAGACTGCAATGAGCATGAGAAGATGCTAAGAGGTGGAGAGCTACAGAAATATAAAAAAAAAATGTTAAAAACTTTGTGCAGATTTCAATGAAAAGCATTAATAGGAAAATTGACCCGTTTTTGAAATCAGAAACTGTAATTTGCATACACATTTAACACTTTCTGCCACTTAAAGTCCTTTTCTAGAAGAAGTTTCAATTTCCAGTTATAAAACTTAAAAAACGTTAGTTATTTACAGTTATATATCGATTTATAAAAACAGGAATCCCCAAAAAGAAAGTATTTAACATATTTATTCCACATGGTTGCAGCTATTTTACAAACACTGAAAACATTGAGACATTTTTCTTCCCTGAAGTTCTCATTACTTCACTTAGTTTTTAACTTTTACATATACTATTAAATTGTAAACAGCTAAATGACCTTATTAAATGCATTTTTAATGGTCAACCAGACTCATTAAGGGCTGCATTAATGGAAATTTTAATATGTTTGGATATAAAGTGAAAGAAAGACCTGCAGTTCCAGAGCCACATGTGGCTCTTTTACCCCTCTAATGTGACTCTGGTTAAAGAAAAAAAGTGATTTATTTTAAAAACAATACAAGGAGTCAAAGTATCACAGCTAAAATACTTTTGACAGATTTTTGAGTTGCACAGAAACTACTTGGGGATGTCAGTAAGCACAATCAGAATTTGTACTTTTTGGGCAATGAAGGTACATATTCTATTTTTGAACACATTGAAGGGTTTTATATGTGTTCTATGGCTAGAAAAATAGAGTCACTTGTTTGCTTTGGGTAAAAGAAACTTTCTTTTTTGTTTTTGTAACTGTCATTGCACTTCATATTAATACATTTGCTGCATTGAGACAATCCTGTGAGAAAAGTGTGTCTTTTATTTTGAAAGTAATCATATAAATACAAATCAGTGTCTTATTTTCCAAAGAGTAAAGTCAGACTTTGTATCTCCTGCTGGGTCGTTGTCAGTGAGAAATAGACCCGAATGGCTCTTTAGGTTTTGGTGGTTGCAGATTTCTGTTTTAGACAAATATTGATCAATTAAGAGTTAAAATGACACAAAAGTGTTTTCTTAAGAAAAAAAAAGATATTATTTCTAAACAACGATGTTTACTAGGGGTGTAACAATTCAGTAAAACCACAATTTGATTCAATTCCCATTTTTAAAGTCATGATTTTGATTTTTTCCGATTTTTTGAATGAATTAAAGGTATTTTAAGGCCATATGTTTTCTTTTTGCTCCTTACATTAGACTGTCTGATGATCACAAATCCTTTCGTACACGGTTCAAGTTGTGCTCCACGTGTGACGGACCGACGAACCCGGGCTCACAATCAGCTCAAATGACCGGTCACGCGCAGCTTGCAGAGAGAGCTAAAGAGAGTTAAAAAAAGAGCACGGCTTCCGGACCGGGAAGTTGCAGGGTGAGGAATAAATCTCGGTTTTGCTTGAATTTGTGCTAATAGTTGCGATCGCAAAATCCTGGAGAGACGGATTTATGTGAAACCTTTAAATCCGAAGGATCTCTGAGAATTTCCCAGGAGGAGGGAGCAGATGAAGAGCACGCAGCCCCTCCACTACGCACACACTCATGGAGAAATGTCATCTACTCTGCATTTTACTAAATTTAGGCACAGGCTGAGAAAAAACTTTTTTTTCATTTTCTGTACCATGTTGGCGAGTTTGAATCTTTTTTTAGTGATTCATGAGGGATCGTTACATCCTTAATGTTTACTTATTTTTTCTCCTTTCCAGGCGTTCAAGGATATGCTGTATGGCGCCCAGGACCAAGCTCCATCAATAGAAGGTAAGGAGGTCAACAAGTTTCGTTATTGCCTGAGCCCAGTCGTCCTTTTAGGAAATTACACTAAAAACGTAATATTTTCTACAGAAAATATTCAGAAATCTGCAGACCTGCTGCTTCTGTTAACACAGAGACACTTTTTAGCTGGTTTATATCTGTAAACACTCAATCCTGGGTGGTTCCATAGCAAGAACAGCTTTAAAAAATATACTTTGGATTTTAAGACCTATAAACCAATCAGAATTCTTCCCTTCTCCCCTCCCCTTCATTTAGCCCTCTAAACGGAGGATTATAAAAATATTGTCTCATTTTTTTGGACGTCACTTTTGTTCGATGACGTCACCAATAATCGCTGGTTTGCTAGCGTTAGCGCGGAGCTTCCAGTGCTAAAATATACATAACAGCAGCACTTTTATAGCTTTAAATAGGTCATGCCACAACAAAAAGTCATTACTTGCATTTAAATGTAAACATCTGTGCTTCAGAGTGCACCCACGAAAAAAAAAAAAAACGCTTCTCAGTGTGACACGGTTTAGCCTCGCGACTTTGTATCCCTCCGTTTGGAGGGTCGGATTTAAAAAAATATATATATTTTGCACTAAAAATGCCCCTTCAAATGGAGGGGAAGGGAGAAGGGAAGAATTCGGACTGGGCCATAATCCAGATTATATTTTTGTAAAGAGCTTTTTTTTTTAGCTATTTTTGCTTGTTTAGTGAAGTCATTTATTTTCAAGTGTCACAAAAACAGACAAAATAGCCCAAATGAATGTCACACATATCTGCATTGGTGCAAAGAGAGATCACAAAGTTTACTGCTTTCAATGTATTTTCTGACATTGCAATCCAGATGTAAAGTGTTACGGCTGTAGCCGTATTTTGTTTTGTATTTTGTTTTTGGTTCTGTGTATTTTTGTCAGAGCGGGACTTCTTTGTGTTTTGTCGATCTTTTTTTTAATAAATACTTTGTTTAAAAATGTATCACCCAGGACTGTTCATCCTGATTCAGTTGAAGAAAACAGGACAGAACAAGGTTGGACTTTGAGTATGTTTTTCCAAAAATCTAAAGCCTACTGGAGTATTTTCCTGTGCTGTGCAGCTTTCTTCTCAGAGCTTTAAGCTCCCAGAGCTCAGTTCTAGTTGAGTGGACTGGATGTGGATGGAAGTGTGATATGACCCTGTCCATGAGTGATAAAAATGTAACCCTCTCTCTGGCCATGTGTGGATAACAGTGGGGTCTGTTAGCGTGCCTGAGAACCTGCTTTGAGCTCTGGAATCAGTTTGATATATTTGTTTACTTGATATTTGACCACAGTATGTGTCAAAGGATATTCTTAGCATGCAAATGCAGACACTGTCTGAGCCGGTGCACTTTCATTTAGAACTCAATCCTCGACTTTTCCTTGAAGGCCACATGTGGAAATGTCTTTAAATGAAAACGTCATCTGTGAATAACAGCTTCTGTGCACGTCCTGTTCCTGTGCACTGCAGTCAGACTGTGTTGCTAACACATGAGTTTTGTTCATTTGTTCGTCACGTTTTGGGCTCTGGGTAGGCTCAGACACATGCTTCCCTAACTCTTACCCAATACGATAGTGCAGAGCAGGTTGGGTAAGTTCAGTTTGCAGAAGCAATATTTTCTCTCCGGTCACAGATGTCATTTACTGTGCAGCCAGATATGAGACCATGTCTTATAAAACCGGATTAATCCATCAAAAGAAAGAAAATCATGTGGAGTTTGGTGTCAGTGGACATTTTTCCACCGCGGAGGCAGTAAAACCCAAACAGGAATTTGAGAAAAACATATTATAGACAAATATATATATATATATTTATATATTTATTTCCCATAATTTCAATTCTTACCTACAAAAACACACAAAATGTTTTTTTTTAAATGGTGACAAATATATTTAACATTAAAAATTGAACGTATTTTAATAGCTAAATATGTGTTTTTTCATATTAAATCAATCTTTTATCTTTCATTATGTTTTTAATTGAACTTTGAGATATAATTAGTTTTTTTTATTTAAAAAGGTTACCAAAATATTTATCAGGACCAATCTGGTCCATTAATTGAGCTGTAATAGCTTTGCATCAGTTCTAGTGTCTGTTTGGGTCACACCTGCAGAGGTTCTATTTCAAACCTTCATTTTTACCTGTTTGATTGGTTGATTAAAAAAATTACTTATAACTGGACTTTTGATACTTTTTATGACTAACGTTCTGCTCTGTCAAGCATTGATCAACTTCTGTGGCTCAGCTTAATCGGCTGGATATTGTTGACGCAAAAATGTGAACTGAAGAAGCGCAGTTGTTAAAATCTCATATTAATGATAGTGAAAAGAAAAATTAGAAAACTGCAGAAAGTTTGAACCAAAGTTTCTCCCGTTTGTGCCCCAACTATCCCCCATAACATGGTTCCTTGATTTCTGGAGTTCACACACTTCACATGTCCTCCTTTTCTGTGTGTTCCTTTAAAATAAAAAGAAAATGTAAGGCATGTCTTAGTACAATTGTTGCAGAATTTACCATCCATCAAACCTGCTTTGACAGGTGTCCCGCTCCAACCCCCCCTCAAGATGACGTCATAATTTTATATCAATTTTATATAAAAATACATATTTATTAAACCCCGCCCCTCAAGATGATGTAGCATTTTTTGATAAATGTTGTATCAATTTTCTATGAATTTTATATTAACAAACATCTTTGTTAAACTCAGAGAGAATATGAATATACTTTCCATCAAACTTGTTTTGACATGTGCCCCGCCCCCAACCCCGCCCCCCAGGATGATGTAACATTTTAATATAAATTTTATATAAATCTTACATTAAAATGCATCTTTATCAAACCACACTCGTCAAGATGACGTAATAATTTTATATATGCTTTATATTAAAAAAAAATAAAATCCAATTGAATTGATAGAGTGATGCATGTTGGGAAAATAAACGAGCTCAAAGAACTTTTTAAATATTTGTCTTTAAAACTTAATTAAAAAGTGAGTGATGGACAAAAAGAATTAATAATGTGTTAAAAGTGTAATTTATTGTTTTATGAAGAAATTCAATTAAAAATATTTATGGAATTGATTTGTAATTGATTAATCACCAAACGAAGTTTGACTGAATAACTGAGAGATCGTCAGGGACGACGTCCTCAGTCAAAGATTTAATTTAGCTAAAGCGTGTTTTTCACCATAGATTTAACGCTTCGGTGCATTTCCGCTACACTGACAGATACAGATGTCACAGGAAATTAAACAAAATATTGCTTTTATGCAGCAATCCTAATGTTTTTTTTTCTGTTGTTGCAGGAAAAAGATCTATTTTCAAACCAGACGTACTTATTTAGACTTACAAGGAAAGATGGGAAATAGAAAAGAATTTAAAAAACAGGGTTCACGAGTGGTGGGTTTGCTGCTGGATCGGTTCTCATGAGTGGAATAAGATTAGCAAGCATTATAAAATCCAGGCATTTTCCCCTCAAATCTGATTTCAATGGCAGTAAGAGCAAAACGAGACCACACAGA
>NC_050515.1:6767665-6772504 GCF_002922805.2 Oryzias melastigma
TGCTTTTATGCAGCAATCCTAATGTTTTTTTTCTGTTGTTGCAGGAAAAAGATCTATTTTCAAACCAGACGTACTTATTTAGACTTACAAGGAAAGATGGGAAATAGAAAAGAATTTAAAAAACAGGGTTCACGAGTGGTGGGTTTGCTGCTGGATCGGTTCTCATGAGTGGAATAAGATTAGCAAGCATTATAAAATCCAGGCATTTTCCCCTCAAATCTGATTTCAATTGCAGTAAGAGCAAAACGAGACCACACAGAGAATCCTTTATTTATTTACTAACTAACTTATTTATAGTAAGTTCTTTAGAACTGTTTGCATTTAGTGGAAAAAGTAGAAATGTGGACATTTAATGTTCTGGATTATGTTTGATTTTTTAAAACAGTTTTTAAACTAAATGATATCACGGAAAATAACAATAAAAATGTTAACTTTTTTTAATAAATACTAAATTAATTTACTATAATCAAATCATCTTTGCTTTTGGGGAGTTTGGTAAGATTCTGATGACAGAAATAAATGATTTAAGTGATAAAATTGATTTTATTTATCAGAAACTTTTTTTCTTTCTTTCTCTGGATTTATATTTGTTTGTTCCAGCAAAGGTCCTTAGAAAAACAGAGTATTTTGTATTCAGATGATGTTTCCTTTGCCTGAAGGGGACAGTTTTCTGAATTCTAACCAGATGCTCAGCCGCTCGGTTCCTGCGCTGGTCACTTGTACCCGATGGAGAAGTGGAGTCAGAAAACAAACTGGCAGCATTTCAAAGCCTCTAGGAGCTTGTATCAAACTGCAAATCTAAATATGGAAACATAAAATAAACATTTACAGTTTTGAGAAATATTACCTTTATGTTTGCATTTTTTTATTAACATAATAGTCAAGGTTTCCACAACAAAAAGCCTTTTTGCTAAATAAAATTTCTGCATTTTGTCTCAGTTATTCTGTTTAAACTAGATGGTTGGTATGGAGAGACTGATTTGTGCGTCTGTAATTCTTGATTTTTTAACTTAAACAATACATTTTGTGCATACAAAATACAATTTACAACTTAAAATTACAACAGCTTTAAAACTAACTACTCACACAAATCTTTAAAAATGACGCACAAATCGCTTGTGACGCACACAAAAGCGCAAATACACACAAATCTGGTTTGAGACTCTTCTAGGGGGTAAGATAACTTTAAAAAAGACATATTCATAAATACAAAGTTGTTCACAAATTAATATTTTGTGCACAAGTTTGCAGGAAAAAATCTACATTTAGTTTCACGTTTAACATGTCTATTTTGAATACGACTTTTCTTTGTCTTAAATATGAATTTGTCTTGTTAACAAATGAATACGACTATGAACACGTTTTTATTAGACATTATCTCACCCCAGATTCCTCGCATTTCCAAGATTGGTGTGTAAGTGATGCGTTTAAATGCTGCTAGAATGCTGGGTCATCAGAGTTTTCTTATCAGCTACTTTGAACTTATTTCGTATTTTAATTTTTAATTATGCAGAAAATGTATTGTGTGAGTTACAAATCAAAAATCACACATGCACAAATTGGAGTCTATTTTCTCTCCATAGATTTTCAGTAATTAGGAGTTCCTGTTTCCGTCATGGAACACGCATGCACATTTACGTGCACATGACCCTTTCACCTCTCGTCCTTTGTTCTTGGATTCATGCATAACTGCAATTAGAACAGGCGTGTGGCTGTACGATGGAGATCCAACGGAAAACAACACGGAACAGCTGGTTCCCCTAATCCAACCATTAAAATGGATCGTGCACGATCTAATTAAATCACCCTGTTGATGAATGCACACATATGAACAATGGGCTTAAATGATAAACTCACAGCTTTAGCAGGAATCCGTGTCCTGTCAGTGTCTGCCATGCTACACAAATTCATTCAGATGCATTCCGACAGGCTTTTTTTATAATAATTAATTTAGTTTAATTCCTTCTTCTATTACACAATATCCTCCAGTTCTCAGTAATGACTGGATTACGGGTATCTGAGTGTGGCTTCGCTTCTCCGGTCCACATGGGACAGCTGTGGGTAAATGTCGGAGATGGCATTGATAGATACAAGATGAGAGTAAGCTGAGGCCTTCATATTGTAGCATGAAATCAGATCTGAGCTGGTTGACATAATATTGACTTACAGCTCAGGGGGAAGGGAAAAGGATTTCCGGTGAAAGTTCTTCATAACTGAGGCGAGAAACTTCGTATAAAGCAATCAGGAAAACTGAAACGAGATTTTTTTATTAAATTTAGTCAGAGTTTGTTCAGATGTTTAATCTGTGCAAAGACTCTGTAGCTTTTATGACTCTGGAGTCCTTTATGGTTTATAGCACCAAATAAATAAAACTATTAAAGCATATTGATCATCTTAACTGACTGCAACTAATTTTCTTTTCTCAATCCATTCAATTCTGATTAATTAAATTGCAATTTTATCTTAATTATCACTTTAAAAAAGGATTAAAAATTTATTGATTTTCTAATTTCTACCAAAAATCTAATTTGTTTAGTTAGTTATCGCGAAACTAGTAATTTGAATTCTTCTATCAAAAGTGATCTGTCTAAAGATAAATACAGGAATTTTAGAGAAGTATTGATTCAAAGATTTGATGAAAAGATCAAAAACTAATCATTATGTTTTTTAACCCAATGCTATCCAAAATCTGTGATAGAAAAAACATGTCTTCATACAATCTCCATAGTTCACCTCATTAGGTTACACACTGTTATATGTTATATTTTTCATTTATCGATTTTTAAAATATTTTAAATATTTATATTTTCCAGTATGTCGCTCTTAACCCTTGAACACTATGAAAAATGACACCATCACTTTTTACCCAATATAATATACCCAATAAAAAGTATTTGTCATTTAAAAAAAAGATGGTGTATGAGATGATGTATGATGAGTTCGAGTAATTTTATTTTATTTTAAACGATGTTTTATATAACAATATGGAAAAAGAAACATAGGAAAATCCTAAAAACATTACTGAGAAATATAAAAACTTTTGCTCGGGTGTAAATCCCTCAGCGATTTCTCTAAATAAATAAGCATCTGGGGATTTTAAACTATTTTTATACGTGTAGACATATCTTAGTTTTGGGTAAAGCTAACCAAAAGTGAACAATTAGGGAAAAAAAAGAATTTTGAGTCCCTTCTACTTCTGTACATGATTCCTCACCAACACTAAATGTTTCATTTTTAATTTAATGCACACAAAAGACCATTTTGAGGCACAAACCTTCAGATTGTACTGGTTTCTGTTCATGTTACTCACTTGTTCGACATTTTGTCTGCTTGCTGCTGTGTGATACGGAGCTGATTGTTATTCTGTCTGCACATATGTTTGAACAGCACCTGTTATTACAGCTTTTGTTCTCTGATGGATTCTTCCCTCGCCAAGTGAACGCGATTTTCCAGCAGGGCTCCAGTTTAAATTATTTTTTTCTTTGTCAAAAAAATTGTGCTTAAACTTTTGGCATTTTGTAGCATACCTTAAAATCATCATGTGATATGTTTATATTTTTAGATAGATAAAAGTCTAAACCTCTAAAAAGAACACTTGGACATGTTTCTTTTTGACCAAAACACAATGTTTACAATCCATTTTTTATTTATTTTAATACTATTTTTAGAATTTAACCCTTTAACTACCCAACCACGTCAAAATCTATTTAAAAAAAAATTTTCCGAAACGTATTGCCTCAAGGGAGTAATACACATATTTTAATTTTTTAAATCATGTTTTCTACTCTGTAAAAAGTGAAACATTGGATCAATTAACATTATTACTTTTGAAAAAAATAGGTTTTATCAGGTTGAATGTTTAAGTTGAGTTAACCAACAATTCAAAATTTACATTTTGATCAAAACTAATTTCAAATGGAACAAAACACTGAACTTTTGTTATAATTGATTCAATGTTGGCCTTTTTTACTCTACTCCTTGGTGGAACCGGAAGTTAAAGGATTAAATACAGTCATTACAAATACGTTTTTTGGGTAACTAAAAAATGTTGAAAAATTAGGAAAAAATTGCATTTTTTTGTAAATATAATGTTTTTTACTTTTGACAAATGCTCATATGAGTGAAAAAAAAGTTAAATTAATCACATTTAAAATGACGTTTTCTGTTGCTAAACAGGACTTCATTGGTTTATGATTTAACAGAAAAATATGTAAAACTAAAGTTAGAATTAAAGTCCTATTGGCCGTCACACAATTAGGTGAGTGAAATTTGTTCTCCGCATTTGACCCATCCCCTGGGGGAGGGGTGAGCTGCAGACACAGTCGCACTCTGGAACCATTTGGTGGTTTAACCCCCCCAATCCAACCCTTTAATGTTGAGTATCAAGAAGGGAGGTACTGGGTCCCATTTTTAGAGTCTTTGGTCTGGATTTAAACTCATGACCTTCCAGTCTTTGGTCGGACACTCTACCACAAGGCCACTCAGCGGATATAAGCTACTTAAAGAAACATGTAAAGTATTAGAATCATAGATGGAAGACAAAGCCTAAATGTTGTTTCCTTATTTCTGAATACATACGTACAGATATTTTTATTATCTCACTGGATGCAACAACCAAGAAGGAATACAAACGTCTGTTGACACAAACCTTCCTGGCAGAACAGCTGGAGGTCAGACAGATAAAAGCATCGAAAGGAAGTGAGACAGATGGACGTACAGTCAGACAGACAGGTAGTGGGGGGTGTATCAGGACAAGATGGCAGCCGGGGGCTTCCACCTGGCTGCATTATTGATGGGGACTTTGACAAGCTGCTGATCGTGCTCACTGCTAAACACTAA
>NC_050515.1:6772532-6798904 GCF_002922805.2 Oryzias melastigma
TCCTTTTTGGTCCTCCATGTAGATGGCACCTGAGCTAATACATGTAAACAATGAACCCAGAAACTTTTTCTAGATTAAATCTATCAACGAATTGTGTTTTTTTTATGTATTTTTTCTTGTTTCCTGCAGGTTTTGCTTCTTGAATGAACCTTGAAAAGCAAGAATTCATACATTAGTCTTTTGATGTGACTTCAGAGGATATTTCTGGGGAGGGAAGCAGGTCAATACAAGTATAGGATTGCCAATCCAAGGTCAGAGACTTACTGGATCGAGGGAACAAGCAGCAAAAAAGGCAACAAACAAAGAGTACAAAAAAGAAAGAATACCAAACGTTTGCTGTGATAATTCTATATAGAAAGGAGTGATTGTGAATATTTGTTTTACACTGAGAGAAATAGATAGGGCCTCTCAATGACCAGTGGGGAAGAGGAAGAGACGGAAAGTGTTTGTGAGGAGAGCGAGAACCCCGAGGCAGCAGACAGACAAACAGACTGAGTGGGAGGTCTCTGGGCTCATCTCCAATGCATGTTGCCCTGCATTAGCACTACATCCATCCTGCAATAGGAAGACGGTGAGAGAAAAAGAACCTTGGCAGATGAAAGTCTTCTTCTGTCCATCCATTATTCATCGATGAATTAGAGCCCGCGTGAATGGAGTTGAAGAGGAAAGAGGGGGGTGGGGCAAAGGTTTGTTTAGGGATTGAGGAATCCTAATAGTACTAGAAAAACGTAACGAGATCAAATAAGGATGAGAAACGGTTTCATGCATTATTTTTCTATGTATAAGTTGCACATGAGTGAGCAGATGTAGAATGAAGAGAAGGGCGAGTAGGGGGTAATATTGGTGTGTTTGACAAGGGGGTGGGGCCAAGGACAGAGAGGAGGAGGTGATCAGAGGAGTCAAGGTCATCACTGAAACCTTTTACGATTTCATTGAAGTTATTAGGGAATGAGTCACTTAGATGACAACGACAGAAATAACCCTGATGTCTGCGCCACAAGTTACTTAAAACAAAAACTAGAAAAGATGCATTACCTGCGATAATGCTAGACGCTAAAGCCACAGATGCTAAAGCTTTTTGCTGAAAATGATGTTGCAATTTACTTTAATTGGTGAAATGATTTGCTGAAAATGCAAAAACGTTTCATAAAATGTTAAATTTCTTAAAAGACTAGAAATTTTGTTAAAGAACTATGAAAGAGTGCTGAAGTTGACCTAAATTTCTGAAACATTTGTTATAGAATTGCTTTAAAAACCATAATACATGCCAAATTTGCTAACATATTTAGTATATTGCTTAAATATGAGCTAAATTAGCCTAAAAACCTTAGTAAATGCCAAATTAGCCAAAAAAGCTAGCTTGTTTCTTGAAAACTAGCTAAACTCCAAAACAGTCTAAAATTCTGCAGTAAAACTAAATTAGTTAGCATGTTGCTAAAACAGAAGCTAAGCTCTAAATTAGCCTATAAAACCCCAATAGATAATAAATTAGCCAAAAACGTTAGCATGTTGCTAAAATATTAGCTAAATCAAAATTTTTTGAAAATTACTTTAAAAGATTAAAACATAGCCATATATATATTTAAAGGCTTGTTACTAATCTACTTAAAATTATGAAATTTTAGACTTTCTCATTCATTTCCCATGAGGGATATTTTGCTCAATATTTCAAAAACTATAAAGTTTATGAATACCAAAAGTACAATCAGTAATGTCCTAAACGAGCTGAATGTTTGGATACGATTGCTGAAATTTCTGAAAGTGTGATTGAGTTTTTACGTGCCAAAAAACGTACGGAAAGGAGCTGGAGAATCACTGTAGTGTTAATGCTATAAAACAAACATTTCAATGTAGATTAATTAAGGTGAAAGCATAGATTAAGTGATTTTCTTAGTCGGTTTTTAATGTCCCACTCTGATCATCTTTAGATATTTTCAAGTGTTCCCAGTGGTCTAGCCAGAATTAAGAAAAAACATTTTCTAGGGCATAGTTTCTTACATTTGTTTGAATATTTTCTGTACTAAAATGTGTCCTAGCTGTTGCTGAGAGCTCTCTGTTTACACCCTCTTCCGCTTACCGCGGTGGCATCAAAGTGGAAACCACGCCAACAAATCTGTCAACACAAAAACTTGTTACAGAGCCATTGAAAAGATTAAAAACGCGTTTACCGTCTTTTGACACATTTTAAGCTAATCCTGAACACTAAACTGTTTATTCACATTAAAAAGTTTTAATGAAAGTGGCTCCAACTTGGAAATCTTGTGGAATTTCAGCTAATGATTTTCAGCGGCCAACCAGGTCCTCTTGACTTTTTCTGGTTCTTTAAAAAAAAAAGTTTTTCAGAAAACAACAATTTCCATGAAATGTAAAAAACAAAAAAACAAAAGAAGAAACCAATAAAGGTAGGTGTTTGAATTATAACATTTGTATATTATTTCAATTAAAAGTTATTTGGCATGAAGCGATACTGAATATCATCATCCAATGTCCAATAGTTCCCTACTAAGCTCACTAAGCTACTTCTGTTATCCAAAATGTTTCATATTTATTTTGTTTCCTTTTTTTATTTTTTTGTCAGTGATTTGTTGGTATGATTTGCACTTTAGGACCACCATAGGTTACAGCCCATCACACCCCCAATCTAACCTTAGCAGTGCAACACAAAAGCAATATCGGAGTCATCCAGCCGTGTCGTTTTGAGTCAGATTCCATCTCGGATGCGGAAAATGAAGATGTGGTCGTCTACAAGTGGATGCATCAGAATGGAACGAAGCAGGAAACTTACCCAGTGTGTTTTCTACACCACATATAAGCTCTTTTTTAAACAGAATTTTTCATCTGCTCCTGTTTCATCAATTTGAATAAATAAATACTCAGAAATGCCATTTTAATCTTAATTTTCTTAATAAATGTCCCTAATCATGAGTAAAATGCCACAAGAACATGCTATAAACACACATCAGAGAGGGTGTTTAAATCTCAGCATGTTGATAGCATAACGAGATCCGTCCTGTTGATTAGAAATCAGCCGTCTGTGGTTTCAGCATATTTTTATAACACTAGTCAGTCTTTGAATCCTTTTTGAACCTGTGTTATGGGATGACTTGTTTCATTAAGCGCAGATGAAAAGCCCGATCAACAGCTTTGGCTGACAGCCAGCAGGTCAGACGTCCTCGGCTGGATTAAAGTTCATCTTTTATTTTCTAAACTGCTTGACAGAAATGGAAAAAAAAAATATGAAGTGAACGGGTGAAGACGTGTTTGAATGTAATTCACACACTAATGTGTTTGGCTGTCAGAGATCAGGGAGGTAAAAAGCATTCAGCTGCTGTGGACGGTGATGCGAATGAAGACGTGTGACCTTGTGTTGATGTTTTTATTTGCTCAGTCGGCGCGCACACACACTGGGGGCTTCGCATGCACAGGAGCTGCGTGCACAAGTGCACGGGTGTGGTTGTGAACGAATCCAGAGCCGAATGCTGACAGTTTCAGTTTTTCTGTTTTATATGGGGATGCAGTTAAGAGTAGGACCAATTAAACCGTCACACACCGTCCACTTCCTGTTTGTGTTCTAATTATTGCTCAAAGTCTGAAAGAAACACATTTCTATTTTTTCATGAGGCACTTAAGATAATTAGTTTGATGTTCTGGGTAGTTTTAGGGTTCTTGTTTGTGGGGTTTTACTGCATTTTGGTGGTAGTTAATACCTCTACTTCTAATGATAATACCAGTAATGAAAGCTGTTATTTGTCCTGCTCTTTACATTTTGAAGATATTCTCAAAGTGCTTTTTCAAATCAGAGATGAATAAATACAATAAAATTAGCAGTAAAAGCTTTTCCTGAGAACTGATAATTACAGGAAAGACGCTGAAGACATCCAAACCAGATTCACTCCAGAGATGCAGAACTTTCTTCACTATTCACTTCAAACCTCGATTTTTGGGTCATAACTTTAATTTATTTGACAATAAGCAAGTAATAGTGAAGGAAAAAAAATCAATTGGCTCATAGGTTTGATGTAACAAAACAAAATATAAATTATTCTTAAAATTAGGACAATTGTTTGACACTTTTAGCGTAAACATACAGTAGGAATGCAACGAAACACTTTCCATTTCAATGGTGTAACATAGGGATGTAACGATTTATTTGGACAACAATTCGATTCAAATTATAATTTCTGGTTGCCGATATGATTCATAGTTGGTATTGGTTCATTTTTGCCAATCCGAATCATTAATTTTAAGTCTTTAGCTAAAACTCAAACCCGTCTGGCTCAGAGATAAATACCTGTTTTCCAGATTCCTTGAATTTCTTGCAAGATAATTAAGCATACGTGTCTGTGTATAAATAAACAAGTAAACAAGAATTGATGTCAAATCCATCAAGTTCTGTTGTTTTTCCACATTAGAATAATTCAATTCTTTTAAATAGCCCAATATCACAAAACGATTGTCTCATTGGCTTCATACCGGTAATTGTACAAAGGCAGAAAGTTGGTCATAAAACATGAACAATAGCTGGTTACTAAACTAAACTAGACTAAACTAAAATGGTTATCCCTGCCCTCGACCCTCCTTCTTAGTAAGGAAAAAATCCTAAAAAAAACCCCTAATATCTGGAAAAAAAAGAAACCTCATATGAAGGAGGGATCGTCTCCCAGGACGGGCAGTCGATGTACCGGGACTATTGAAAAAGAATTAGCTTATCTAACTCTACAACTATATATTTGAATATTATTCATCTAGATAGAACTGGGGGATGGGTGAGGGCCGGAGGTGAGGTCCACGGCTAAGAACAGGAGTATTGGCGATCCATCTGAATTCTGAAATCTACAACATGTGAATCTCACTGCACCAAACAGAAGCATAGATAGCTAAATAAAATAAAATATAAAGAATATAGAAGAAGATAAATAAATGACGAATACATGCTAAGGCAACTACTTTTGCTCACAAAATAATTATCAGCTTGTCAACATTTTAAATCGATGCAAGTATCGCTAAATGAAATATCTCAATATATCATCAAATCAAGTCTTCCCTACACCCTAATATTTTGATGAGCTATTCCAAAATGTTCTTCACTGCTTTTCTGTTTTGACTCCTTTGCTTTAATTTTCAACATGTTTGAACAGTCGGTCATAAAGTTGGCATTTATTTGCTTTTCCTGTGGTCTAATTCTGGAATGTTTTATTCAAGCTCAGCCTGTGGGCAGAATAGAGAAACACGCTGAGAGACAGAAAGGCCACTGAGACCGAGTGAGGGCTGAAACTGGCAGATGAAATGAAAGAGAAAGCATGAAAGTTTAAAAAAAAAAAGGAGAGGTGACATTGGTGGTAATTGGAGGAAAGGAAGCCAAAGCCTTAGGGAGCCTCCATTCCCAAATGTTACAATTACTGACATAAAAGAGGTGTGAAAAAGAGGAAAATATAAGAGGTTTTTACATTTGCTTGATCAATATGTTTAGATAGTTTCACTCTTCTGACAGATACAATGTGTAGTGATTCAAGTTTCATATATTTAAGGTCAGAGGACTGTCCTTTCAGGAGGAGGAGTTAGAAAATCTAATCTTTTTATTTCCCCTATAGCATCTTATAATTTAGAGATCTAAAGAAAAAGACAGATCAATAATTCACAACTATTGTCCACCCCCCTCCCCCTCCAGACAGCCTGTCTGTTTTTATATTAAATGCTAAATTATTAAATATTCTGGAAATATGGGGGATTTCCTTATTGATGTTCCTAAAATTTCAAAAATGGCCCTCAAGAATATAAAATAAAGGGTTTAGCGGGAGGCTATAGAGTTAAATAAAGATGAAAAGATTTGACCGACGCCCATTTGGATTTCCCTTTGACACATTTTCCAATTTTAAACAAAAAAAAAAAAACATTTGTTTCTCTGAACGGGTGATAATATGTCATCTTGGTTCCACATTTCCTAACCAAACCTGCAGTTTATCCCCGTTCTGCTTGATGACGAGTTAACTGACCGCTAGGCGGCGTGTCCGCTGGACCACCCGCTTCATTATTGGGTTTGAGTCCGCAGTTTGCATCTCTATTTCTATTCATCCTCTGGCAAATGCTTCTTCTTGATAAGTGGCTTCAGACAATTAGGTCTAATCACCCTATTAATATTCAGCTCAATTGAGCAGAGAGCAGCTCCGCGCTCTGCTGCCACAATCATCAGACATTTGTAAGAGCATTGTCGAATTCCTGCCAGGCTTTTTATTGTAATGAACCCTTTGCGCGTAGAGTCTTATGGCTGTATGTTTATTCTTGGAAGACCATATTTTTCCCCAAGCAATTTTTTTTTAGCTAAAATCTGTCTATTGTTTTAATATCTCAAAATGAATTCTTTAAAGATCCATCCTGATGAAAATTGGGTTCTTTTTGTAGCATTTTTCTCATGATGGAGGACATAAATCAAGAAAATTAAAGTAAAAATTACATTTTTTTTGTCAAATTGTTGTGAGTCTGATGCATCCACTTGCAAACAAATGTAATCTTTTTTTCCTCTTTCAAGTTGGCACCAGGATCAAAACTGTAGCTCCATTTTTGTTGCACTGGTAGTGTTAGGCGGGGTTTGTGAGTGGATGTAAGCTAGCGGAGGAGAGTGTAAACGAAGGGATGATGGGAAATGAGGAGGGATGCTCTACCCCAACATTGGGTAAACTTCTAATGAATCTCTTAGAAAACAACACAGGTTTTTTTATTTAGGCTAAAAACTTTATAATACTAGGAACACACATTTTTGAAAGTGTAAAGGTACCCTGGTTGGTGGGGGAAGTGGCTCTGAAATTGTGAGTTTCTCTGCAGGTTTTCAGCCTTAATGCCTTTCAGGCTGAACTTCTTCTACCTAAGTTACCATGGCACCGGGAAAAAGGCTGGACTCACTTCAGCTCTTTTTGTTCCTGAGGTGTTTATTCCTGAGGCAGACACAAGCTGGAGGACATGATTTGAATGCTATTGACTTTGCAGTTACCTTAAGAAAAAAAATCTGTCTTTGTACAAATATAGCTGCTTACCTTTGAATATTTAAACAAATTACTATTTTCTATGTTGACTATGTTTTGGGGGTTTTATTTGAATAAAATTCTTTCCTGTTTTGGATAAACAAAAATGTGTCGTTTCAAAATCTTTTTGTTTTGGATAGTAGGGTTGCCACAAGTATTCGACAAATGGATTATCGTTACTTTATATTTTATGGAGTTTAAAAAAGTTGAAAGTTATAATAGCATTCTGCTAGCTTTTAGGACTATTTTTGCATTTAATAGGATTTTTAGGCTATTTTGGGGTTTATAAACTAATATTCCAGCTACATGCTAGCTATTTTGGCTAATTTAAGATTCTTTCAGGTTTTTTGGATTTATTTATGCTAGCTATTTTGGCTATTTTAGAATTGTTTCAGTTTTTTAGGCTCTTTGTGAGTTTAGCAAAAATTTCAGGCGCATGCTAGCTGTTTTTGCTAACTTAGGTTTTTTTAAAAAAAACTTTTAGGCTAATTTTGCATTTAGCTAATATTTTAGCTAGCTATTATCTTCCGCGTTTTCAGCTATTAGCATCAGCGTTTTTAGCTATCAGCTTCAGCATTTTCAGCTATTTGAACTTGCATCTTCAGTGGCCAAATTCAGCTTACAGCATTCACATTAGCATTATCATTGGTAATTCTATATTAGTTTTTAGTTAGTTTCAAGCTAATGACGGTTAAGATGTGTACTTTACATCCAGTTTGCACATGACCCAATTAGTCAACTAATCTGAAAAAATAATCTGTGATTTATCGACTATTAAAATAATCGTTTGTGGCAGCACTAGTGGATAGAAGTGTGGGAACATTCAAACCTAAAAATTCCTAAAAACTGAATATATACCTGGTAAAACCCAAAATATAATCCTGAGGATGAAAATTCAAATGTTATTCTGTTAATCACACAATGAGGCATCACTTGAACAACTTAAAACATAAAGAAAATGACCAAATCTTCAAGACTAATTACTATTTTTTTTTTTTTTACTTTCCAGTAAATTGTCTCATCTTAGGCTCCTAAGTTTACTAACCTGTCATATTTTCAGGAGTCGTCTGTGTTCTGATGGTGAATCCTTCACTGGAGGCCTTTAGGAGCACTCAAACTGAAGTGCCATTTAATTAAAAGGAAATCATCTCAACAGTTTTAATTGCGTTGAAACATTTGTTAATAAAGCTATTTAGGGAATTTGTGTTGGTATATTATCAACTTTGAATATTTACATGCCTTAATTGCTGTAATTTAATTTAGTCTCCTTAATCCCAGTTGTCTTCGTTTAGTTATAACCTACAGAAAATTACCAGCCTGCTTTGAAAACACTTTGAGAGGTTCTTTCTTTGGAAAATTGTATTTTGTCTGTAAGATTAAGCAATGCTGCCATTTTTTTAGAAGCTTTAGGATCATTTATAATATGATAATGATTTTTGTGGCTCACTCTTCAAAACCGCCACTATTATTCTCACACTGTAGACCGTGTGNNTATATATATATATATATATATATATATATATATTTTTTTTTATGTCAAATTTTTCAAAGAAAAACATCTAAGACATAAATATATGTCAAGATTTAAATGTCCTTTTAACCTTTTTATTCCAGAGGTTAAATCATTTTGTCACAGCTAGGATATCAGGAGGAAAAAAAATCATTAAAGGAAGAGTCCAGGAGCTTTAATTGACATAAACCATATGAAAAAAACCTCACAGGGCTAAGAAAACAAGCCAGGAAACAAAACGAGCTGACACTTTAGGTTTCTTAAATATACAGAACATATTGAAGTGCAGGCAGCTGTGACTGCTGCAGGATCCATTGGAGAATGGGCGGAGTCACAGCCGCCTGCACAGAAGCAACAAAAAAAATAATAGCTTAAACAGCAGAATATGACACCCTTAAATATATTAAAAAATATATTTTTTTCTAAATTCCTAATGTTTTGGCAGAGCATGTATACTTTATATATTTAATGGAGCAGGTGGTAACTGGTTAATTAGGAATCTGAAACTGTTAGCTTATTAGGGTATAATTCTATCTCTGTGTAAAATCGTATGATTACCTAAGTTAACCAACTTGCATTTATAATATTTTAGATGCAAATGATTTTATTTACTTGCTAAGTTGGCTTTAGGCACTTACTCTTACTTATTTTAAGTGAGTTTCAGTAAGAATGGAAGAAAAGCAGCTGAAGATGTTGAGGTTCTCTTTGGAAGTGACCATCATGGTAGGATCAGAAATGGGTCCATCAGAAGTACAGATCATAGTAGGTGTTTTGTTACAAGAAAAGTGATATTTAAATCAAGTTTCATTTGAATTTGAGGCGTATAACTTAAGAAAAATAACTTGAGAAAATGTCGATTTAGAATGCATTTATAAAGAAATGAACCTCCGATTCGTTTACTGTGTTTATACTAAGTTACAAACTATTGTGACAAATGTGACATTAAAAAAAAAATAGACATTTTTGGCAATAGTTATAGGGCTCTTTTTCAAGTAAAGTGGAGTCTGCTGACAGAAGTACTTGGCTCTGGTCTGCTGGAGGTCTGAGGCTGTGGAACAGGCTGGGAGGGAATTCTGTGTCCAAATGTTCCTCGAAGTCTGCCTATCTTCATGCTGATCTTTAAACCCGCCGTGTAGCCACCACATGCTGCTCAGTGACACAAACAAACGTACACATCCTCCCACACACTGCACACAAACGCCACTGCGATACATATTCTACACAGCAGGCCTCCAAGCCATCGTCTTACGAGGAGTCAGTGCACCGCACACCGTCACCCTTCATGTCCACTCAGTTATAAGTTTGTTCTCTTTTATTGTTAAAACAACACATATATATATAAAAACAACAACAAAGGACACTTCCTTCTCATGTAAATGAGGATAATGACTCAAGCACCTCAAGGTCGGTGTGTCCCTAATCGGATAGACTCAGGAAATTGCGTATAATCTAATAAAGTTAGGTATTGGATTCCTTCCTGCCATCCAGGAAGTTAAAGGTAGAATGAGCAGAAGGACGGCTCATTCATGAGCTGGAGTTACAGTATTACCAGGTTAAAATGGAAACGGACTCCCAAAGGAAAGGGATGGCGCACTAAAGTCCAGAGGACCTTTCATCATGTACACTTTAGCTTTCCATTGAAGTATTATTCCTAAAGTATTGTCAAAGTTTGTGTTGCGTTTGTCACAATAGTGTACGCTACAATGAACTAGTGAAAACTTTTATCTTCTGTTTAAGCTGCTCATAAAAATAACCTGTTCTTCTTATGCTGCAGTTCTAACAGCTTTATTCAAAACAGAACCATCAAATTAACTTGATTATTTTTTTCCAATATTTATTTATTGTTTTATTAGCATGTTAGGAAAGCAAAATACAACCACACACAATTATTGCCCTATAGGTACAAAATAAATTAGAAGTATAAGAATATAAAGTTGAAAAAACAAGAAAGCACAAATGCTGTCTTGATAATTTTGGTAATGTCTAATCTAAGATATGACAGAAAAGGTTGCCAGGTCTTAACGAAGACATCATCTTTGTGATGGAGTCAAATAAAAAAAAAATTATTTATAAAATAGTTTTAAAAATGATGGAATAAAAATGTATTTATATTTAAAGCAAAGACCTTTACTCTTTCAATTAAATTCAATTATCGTATGCATTAATGCGTTAATGTTCACACCCCTAATAATAATACACACAATAAAGTCTGTAACTTTATTGTTGCGGACGACTTTAATGTCTCATCCTGTAAACTCATATCAGATAAATACAGCAGCCGTGAAAGCATTAAAATAATTAAAAGAACCTTGAATTCACTTTTGAATCGCTCAGGGAGCCAATGCAGCAATTTTAAAATTGGGGGTGTAATGTTTTCCCGTTTTTCTGGTTCATACGGCTGAGTTCTGAAGCAGCTGAAGGTTTGGATTCCTCTCCATGGGAAGACCAAAGAGAGCATTATAATAACCTATTCTGCTAGAAATAAAAGCATGCATTAGCACTTCTGTGCTGGCAAGAGAAAAAACTGACTATGGCAATATTTTTAGGATAAAAAAATCCTAAAAAGTGAATATTTTTAACATGTGGAATAAAATACAGCTCAGAATCTAAAGGGATAAATTACAGAAAATTATTATTTGAAACCCAAACAAAAAAATATTGGTGTTCGACCACAAAAAAATTAAATTCTAGAAACTTTTTGCTATTCAAAAATAAACTTAATTATTTTTAGCCTCAAATGTTAATTTTTTTTAGGATTTGAAACTCAAAATTTAAATTCTGTTTCAAATCTCCTCAGTTTGAGAACTGTGATAATTACGATCAGAAAATGGCTCTAGTTACCACCCTCATCGATTTTGATTGGTTCTTCATGTTAGCCCCGCCCCAAAGAGCCAAAAGTTTTGAATTTTAAATTTTGAGTTTTGAAACCTAAAAAACAGAACATTTGAAGCTGAAAATAATTATGTTTATTTTAGAATTGCCAAAAGTTTTTACATTTACATTTTTTGGTCAAACACCAATATTAGTTTTAATTTATTTTGTTTTTTTAGGGGGGTTGTTCAAACAATATTGGCCCCAATTTAGCTCCATAAGAACTCCAGCTTTTTCTTCTATTTTTTAAAATAAGATTATTTATTTCTTGTCTTCATAACTAAAAATAAACTGTTAAGAAGCTTGTCTACCAAAATAATATACAATTTAAATTTAATTTTCTCTGATTTCTAAATGTCTTACTTTATATATTCTCACAAATCTTCCCTTTAGCTTCATGCTTGTCGTGTCAAAAGGTAGAATATTGTATGCAGAGGTCCCTTTTTCTAAATGAACTCAGAGTTTGAACTCAAGCGTGTCCATAAATTTAAGTCAATGATTAACTTATTAGTGGGGTTGTCACACATTGTGTCCTGCATAGGGCGAGGGGCTGAGCTGTGAACACCCACCTGCTGGGAAGGTAGTTCAATTGGGGGGGTTGGTAGGCCAAAAGGACGAAGCTGAAAATGTTTAGGAGAGAAACAGTCGATAAATCTTCAAAAGTTTCGTCTCGGCCTCTTTAACCTTATTTTGGCCTCTGTGACCACATGTGATTGAGAAAATATTACCGAATGGACGTTAAGTGAATATGCACCCTTTTAGCCTGTTAACTTTTACGACTGATTTGTAACAGTATAGCTACGAAACTGGTTGTTCTCTGTTTCCTGGTGGGTATGAATGTAATGCATTTTTATTTTATAAAGGAATATCAATGGAATTTGGGCTCTATTTTTAGTGTTTTAATTAGCTAACCCACTCTCTTTATAAAGCCACTGACACATTCACTATGTTTTTTATCTTTATTTAATAAATAGACAGGTAAAAGTAGACCGTTGAATCCAGGGAAAAACTTATTTTAAAGACTTTAAGCATTAAAAATTATTCCATCCATCCATCTTCTTGACCGCTTCTTCCCTTTCGGGGTCGCGGGGTGCCGGAGCCTATCCCGGCTACTGAAGGGCGAAGGCGGGGTACACCCTGGACAGGTTGCCAGTCCGTCGCAGGGCCCCAATCACACACACATCCACTCTCACATTCACACCTAGGGACAATTTAGAGTCACAAATTAACCTATGAAGCATGTTTTTGGACGGTGGGAGGAAGCCGGAGTCCCCGGTGAAAACCCACGCATGCACGGGGAGAACATGCAAACTCCACACAGAAAGGTCCCAGCCGGGATTCGAACCGGGGCCTTCTCGCTGTGAGGCAAGAGCGCTAACCACTTGCGCCACCGTGCAGCCCGCATTAAAAAAAAACAAACTAAAACAAATAATTTGATGAAAGGTATTACGCATACAAAAATGTTGTAAAATTTAGATTTTTGCAAATTAGTAGTACTTATACTGGTACTGTTGTACTTGTATTTTCCATTGTAAATTATAATTATGCCGTTTTTAGCAAAAATTAAAAAGCCTGTGTTGTTTTTAAGACATATTTTCTGTAGAGCGGCAGGAGTTAACTAGAAATCCGCCTCTGGGTTGTGGGCAGGACTGTTTGCGTGGTTGTTAGCTTCTGCTGGTTACGTATCAACCCTTTGTTTACACACTCCTGCTAGCTTATAGCACCTACCAAGCCCGGGCTAACATTAGCGTATAGAAAAACAAAAACAAACAAATGTCAAGCAACATCAGAGCTAACCAGCTGCACAACTATGAGCCAGAAAGCCACTCAAATTATAAAATTAATGGATCTTTTTGTCTGCAAGTGGATGCAGCAGAATTGGAGCGAAGAAGAGAGACTTTGGCCCGCCCACTGCAGTCGCTGCGTCACAAACTCAAGCTTTTTCAAACCGTGGGTTTTCATCTGCTCCTGATCCAGCACAATTTGAATAAATAAGTACACAAAATTGCTGTTTTCATCTTAAATTCTTTTACATTTATCTTCCATCAAGAGGAAAAATTATATAAGAACATGTTAAAAACACCAAAAACATGATTTTCATTGGAGTTTGTCTTTAACAAACATGTCAGTTTAGGGTATTTATTACTGAAGAAGAGCAATTATTTTAAATTATTCAACCCTATTTACATAATATTGTTTTCTGTGGTATCCATGAATATTAATCTTTTGACAATATCCCTTTTTTACACAATATATGTCATGGGGACCCAAACTCTCCCTGACTGAGGCTTTTCCAGAGATGGTGTCAAACATTTTCTTCGGTTTGCATCCATTAATCCATGAGACTCTAAATAGCTGCCGTGAAACAGAATGTGTTTATGTGTGCGGAATTGTGTTTGTGAGCGTTTTATGTTTTTACTGTAACTTCATTTTGTCCTCAAAGTGATGCTGTTCAGTGGGACTCTTATCAACAGAGTGCAGCTGCTGGTGTGTGAAAACCATGGTGGCCTGGAGGGACATTTTTACACTTCACTTACACACCTTGATTTATTCACAGCAGGTCCACTTCACATAGAACTGTTTTAACAAGCCTAAATATGCATTTATAATTAATTTTAAATCTTTTTATAGACTTCAGGTCTGCAGGTGAAAATAATAATTATTTGTCATGTTTTTTTACTAGTTTTACCGTAATTTCCGGAGTATAAGTCACAGTTTTTTCAGAGTTTAGCCAGGGGTGCAAGTTATACTCGGGAGCAACTTAATTTTGTGGTTTTTTTTGTTTTTTTTTTTACAACAAAATGGTTATGTATTAGTTATTTTCCAAGTAAACAAGGTTGTCTTTTAGCTGTTGTTTATGTAAAAACCGCTAGAGGGCGCTGCATCCGAAGTATTTGCTACTGACAGCAGGAGAAGAAGTGTCTTCCAAAACAAACACGAAAGAGAATCTGATCATTTTCCTCTTAAATTTCAATATTTTTCTTATACAGATCAAAAAAATTGTATTATTGTATTTATTTATTTATTAGCTACTCTGGGCTTGGCGGATTTGTTCTGAAATGTCACACTTTTCTCTTAAAAGTGTGACTTATACTTTAAAGTGACTTATACATGGTTAGATAGATAGTTTTATTAATCTTTTTGGGAAATTAAAAAAACGTTCTAAATCCAGAAATTATTGTTTGAATGATTGATGGTTTTCTTCTTCTTTATTAGACATTTTTTACTCCGGTGCGACTTATACTCGGAAATTACAGTTGTACTTATTATTTATTAATAATAAATGTATTTAAAAATTCTAGATCTCTATTGTGAATTTGTGAAGAATTGCTGCAGTTATTTTAATTTAATTTGCTGAGGCTTAATTGTTCACGTTTCTTTTTCATGACTTGACAGATTTTCTGCTGACACGCTCAGGTCTTTTACGTGATCGTGAATTTTGCAGTCAATGCTGATGGTAATGTCACCTCTCTTTCTGGCTCCGTTAATTGCACGGTCACCCCTGCAGGTTAATGGACAGCAGATTTCATCTGCCGCTGCACACCATCCCGTCTGCATCGGCTGCATTTGCAGTGGTCTTATTCCGTTCAGATTAATGGCCTCAGTTTGAACTATTGACACGTCACTTATCTCGTTTTTATGAGTCCTGTGGCTTTTATTTATAAACCCTGGAGGCACAAGCGAGCGCAGCCTCAAGCACGGCCAGAGAAGAGTTCACAAAGGCACATATTGAGGAGGAAATGCAGGATTTCTACTGGATGAACCTCCATTTTTGCTTTTAGTCTGAGTCACAGACACCGACTAAAGACGCATGCTGACATTAGACATTTATCTTCAGGGTTTTTGTTATTTTTACCTGAATTTTTTTTTATTTAAAAGAGTCATTCATCATTTTTAGAAATCCTTGCAGATTTTTTAAGCATTTATATTTATCTGCATTGGTACTTTAGGTCTACAATTTCCAACCTAGTTGTGTTTTTCATCAGGATATCATATTAAACCCCAGAAAGAGGCTTCACATTCCTCTCATATTATGGGATGCCTTCAGCTCATCCTCATCTGCAGCACGTTCCCTCGTTTCATCGTTCTCATTCACAGCCTTCAGCTCTTGATCTTTTTAAGCAGAGACTGATTTACTGCTCTGACTGAAACATTGGAAGCGGGACCTAGTTTAAGGTGGGCGGGGCCAAGGGACCAGAAGTCCTATTTTATTACTGCCTGACGGACATAGTAACGGGGTCCCGCTGTATGATTGTTTGGAGGTTTGAAGCGACAGGAACACCCCGTCCTCAGTTTTCCTGATTGGCATGTTCATTTTTAGTTTGAGGCTTCTCTCCGGTTTCAGAGCAGCTTCAAGCAAGTCAAACTCAACTATAAATCAGATATTGTCACACATTTTTATTAAATAAAAACATTAGGAAACGTTTTGACACTGTGAATATTAAAACTACTATTAATAAAGTTGGAATTTTTTACCTAAAAAGTTTGATTATAATTTTAGGCCAAATTAGTCATATTTGTTAAATACTCACTCCAATAAAAATTGTGTTTTTAGCAAAGCCTTGAGGCTTTTTTCTCATTATAGAGCACAATTATAAAGAAAATTAAGCTTAAAAAGATAAAACTATTTTTTACAATATGGTATTTACTGGGTATTTATATAATACAGTGAAAATAAGGAGTACTTTCTTTTATTGTCTAGTTTTACCCTAATTTAAAAGTACTTTCTGTGTATCAACAATATTTTTTAGAGTATGAGTCACTGTCTTTTGCATAGTTTGACCAGGGGTGTGATTTATACTTAGGAGCAACTATTTTTTTTAACATAATTAGGTTCATAGAGCCTACTCGTAGTTTTCCCAATAAATACGTATAGATACCCACTAATTACTGTTCTCTAAAATGAAGTATTACCCTTAAAATTGGATTTCTGAGTATCTATTTACTCAAATCATAGTGAATTAGGAGCAGACTAAAAAGTACAATTTAAAAAAACTTGTAACAGCGATGTAGAGGCTACAATCGGCGGGTTATGAGCTCCACGCTGCACTCCGCCCACCTGCACACAAATATATCCATGTTCGTCTTCGTTTTCCTTGTTTGATCTGGATAGCTCCAACATTTAACATTTTTTTCACCGATAATGTTAGCGAGGGGGAGCTGTAAGCTAGCAGGAGAGTGTAAACAAAGGGATGATGGGAAAGGAGGGCAGGCTTACTGCACACCAACTCAAAGCTGAATGAACTCCTGCCGCTCTGCAGAAACTATGTCCTAGAAAACAACAGTTTTTTTTTATTTTTTTCAAAAACAGCATCATCATAATTAAAAGATCATTTTGAAAATAGATCCAGAGATGATCAATCGTTTCTAAATTAAGGCTGTAAAAGTTTGTAATTCTCCTGAACTCGTTTACTTTTTACATTTGTTTATATTATAAATGATTTAAAAGAAAGTTCTTGTGGGAACATAAGTCTGGGGGGTAAATAAGAGAAAAAATAACCTGTACATTTGGGTTTTTTAATCTTGAGGTCTTCTGTTTATCATCTCTCTCGCTGATCCAGCAGCAGCCTGGAGAATCCTGCAGGTGTCTTCTAGGTGGCCCTGTCCTGTCTCTGGGGGGGTAGTACGGCCCTCGTGTGGGGCTGGAGGGGCCTAAAACTGGACTCCTGGAACTATGTTGGGGACCAGTTTCTGGGGCTTGCATTCTTAGTTCTCCTGTTTTTTGGCGGCGGGGGATCCTGTGATGGATCCTCCGGTGCCGTTTATGGGCGGTCGGTGTCGGGTTGTCGGGAGGGGATCCCCCTTCGTGTGCTCTTCTCCACAGGGGGGATCTGGGGGCTCCCGCTTTCTGTAACATCACCGTAAATTTTAGAAAACGGACACTCACTACTTGAGTGCAGGTGGTAGTTAACCCTTGCACCAACACACGGCGCACCAGTGCTTAAAAGATACTGAGAAGAATAACCAGAAGAAGAAATATAAAGACCAGTAAGAGGATGCACAGGTTAAAACCAGTTGAAAACCAGTGCAGACATGACAGTCAGTAACAAAAAGTTAGTAAGAAGATTTAAAAAAAAAAGCTGAATTTACCTTGAAAACAAAAAAAAGAAAGGTAAAACACAGAAACTAAAACTAGAACAAAAAAATTCCAATAAAGCATAAAATCTGGACTTTTTATGAAAGCTTGGTCTGTTTTTTTTTGAGAGTCTGACATGTTAGACTATCTCAGGCCCTCACACAGCGTTCCTCTTCTGCTCAGAATAAACCTAAAAGACAACAGATGCAGATGAGTAACAGAGCTGAATATTCACAAGGCTGTGAAGTGATCAGGTTTGAGTCGTTGCAACAGATCAGAGAAACAAAAACGAACAGAACGAGCGGATGAGAGGTTCCCGGTGGGCTCCACTTCCTCTGTACCTGCAGGATCAAACACGAAGAGTGAAGGTAGAATCACAAGAACCGTCAGGCGCCGTTAGGATAACAGATTTCCATGCCTAAACTTATGTGTCAGTGTGAGTGTGCGATGTGTGGACCGTAGAAGCTTGAGAGGCTTCAGAGACAAACACAACCTGTTGTTTGTGAAGCATGAATGTGATCCCAGCTCAGTGGAGATCTTTATACTGATCACTTACGTTAAAAATACATTTGATTTATTCTAGATCACATGTGTCATCATAGTCAAGGCCCAGGGGCCGGATTCGGCCCTCCAGATCTTGTGCTTGTATAATTTTGACAATATTTATTTTTATGGAAAATAAAACATTGAGAGTTATTTAAGGTTTAAGTTTATTTATTATATATTCCTGTTTGATGCTGCTAAGCATGAGCGGAGCTTTTTCAAGCATCAGTTTTTAATATACATTATTTTATTTATGTTCTCTATTGTGAGAAAAATGCTACAAGAAAATGTTAAAAACATAAAACGTCTTTGATTTTCTTTTTATATGTCCTCCATGATCAGGAAAATGCAGCAATAACATATTAAAAACACCAAAAAACAAAATTTTATAAAAAAATATATATAAAAGCATGTAGATTTATCTAAACTGAGAAAATACTGATTTATAGAAAATCAAAAACAACTAAAAAACAACAACTTCCTGACATGTTGATGACATAATTAAACTGTTCGAACTTGTGATCGCTTAGATCAGATTGTACCTGAAGGGTCAAGTGTTCCTGTTTTCTTTAGCTGCTGCCCCGTTAAACTGCTTCTGCTTGACTTCAGTCGTGATTGGCTAAAGTGGGAATTGGCGAAGGTGATTGGATGATGGTGGTTAGATGCTGGCTGCCCAGTTGCCTGGAAACAGCCATCCCTCTCTGTGTTAGTGGCCTTGGCAAAATGACAGACAGCATAAATGCTCTGCAGAAGAATGTGTCAATCTGTTGCTTTGGCTTTAGATTTCTTTATCTGTGGGTATCGGTTACTGCAGGACTGTGTATGATTGTCACTGAAAAATGGGAAGAAAAAACTGAATTTAGAAAAAAAAACTGATTTATTGGATCATTTTAGTTGTGAAGTCCTTCATGCATGTTTGGATAAAATACAGTCACTTTAAATTTAATTTATTAAAAAAATATCAGCAATGCATCATTTTAAATGTTATTTACTTTAAAAAAATCACCGATACTTTAATTGTAATTTATTTTTAAAAAATCAATAATGCGACACTTTAAATGTTATTTATTAAAAAAAATCAACAATGCATCACTTTAAATGTAATTTGTTTTAAAAAAATCAACGATACTTCACTTTAAATGTAATTTATTTTAAAAAATATCAAAAATCCTTCACTTCAAATGTAATTTATTTTAAAAAATATCAAAAATCCTTCACTTCAAATCTAATTTATTTTAAAAAATATCAACAATCCTTCACTTCAAATGTAATTTATTTAAAAAAAAGTCAACAATACTTCACTTTAAATGTAATTTATTTAAAAGAATCAACAATACTTCACTTTAAATGTAATTTATTTAAAAAAATCAACAATACTTTACTTTAAATGTAATTTATTTAAAAAAAATCAACAATGCTTCACTTTAAATGCAATGTATTTTTAAAAAATCAACAATCCTTCACTTCAAATGTAATTTATTTAAAAAAAAGTCAACAATACTTTACTTTAAATGTTATTTATTTAAAAAAATATCAACAATGCGTCACTTTAAATGTAATTCATTTTTTAAAAATCAATAAAACTTCAATTTTAAATTTAATTTATTTGTAAAAAACCATCAACATGGTTTTATAATGAATAAAACAAACGGGTTGTACTTGTCCGTGGCTGCATTGATTGACTGAAAAAGAGCAAAGAGCTGAAGCTCGGCCCTCTGCTGTGGTCAGACGGAGAGCGTTAGCTGCTCCACTTCCTCCACACTCTCTGGCTGCGATCCAGCGTCTGAGCTGCTAACTTGTTTGTCTTGGTGGTCAAGTTGAGAACTTTATGACTGAGCGTTCTCTGGGACACTTGCAGTCAAGACCTCTGCGGTCAGTGTGAACTTGTAGGCTGATCTGCGGTGGCTCTAGCTTTCCTCCCTCTGGGGGAATTTGTCACGGATGATTTCAAACGTGATTCACCATATTGGTGCGTTTGCATTTTTAGCACAGCAAAAAAGATAAATACTGGAAAAAATGTATTTGTAAACACACAAAATAAGTTCCCTCTTTAAACCTAATGTGTTCTGTGGTCAGTTGAGTGGTCAGCAGGGCGTAAAACGACATTCTCCTGTAAGTGAGCTGCAGTTAAACTGTGTTAATTTGCTTCTAAAATCAATTAAATCTATGAGTGGAAATTATTTATTTCTGCAATTATTTAAAAAAGTAACTTTTCAGCACTGTATCGGATTGACTCTCCTCGGCATCCATATCACTCCTGCCGCCTCGGCCACCTTGGCCACGCCCACCTGATTGTCCCTCAAGGCCGGCGGCACGCTCCCCTCGCCTCTGTTGCCTTGACAACCGTTCGTTCACAGCGCGAAAGACTGATTGCTTTCTCAGTGACGGTGCGACGAGTACTGTAATTATGTAAATTTTATACAAGCAAAGTGTTTTTTAGATCAATCACGGCGAGCTGAAAAGCTTTTCAGCCGTTAAGGTTTGTAGATGATGAGGAGAATTTGCACTTGTAGATAACTCTGGTATGATACTCTTCCTGTTTTAATACAAAAATGATGGAGATGCGTCACGCTTGAACTGTTAGTTTGTTTTATATTGACTAATACACAAAACTTATAATTAAAAAAAACAGGAAAAACCAGTTTATTTCTAACAAATATCATAAAATGGGTCCTAAAGCCTTTAAAATACAAGATTATTTAAGTTAGTTATAAAATATTCCTTATTTAGAAATATATTTATCTATATAAATAAAAATGTAGTTATTGGTGCAATATTTGTAAAAACAATATACAAAAGTATATGTATGAGAAAATAACAATAAATTAAAATGTTTTGCAAAACCAGAAAATAACCAACTTTAGATCCAGAATAAATAGTTTTTTTTTTCATTTATGACTAATTTCAAAATAAAATATCTATGAACGATTATAAAAAATAATTGTTTGGAGGATTACAATTGCAAAAAAGATTTTTTTAAATTCCTTTTTTTTAAATAAACTGATTAAAAATGTCTTCATAATCATGTTTTTGACCACTTGTTTAGATTTATGTGAAACAATGCAAGAATAGTATTGAATCATATGTATAATAATATTATAATAATGTCAATAATGTGAAATACAGAGATTGAGGGAATGAACTGAGTGTCTTTAAGGTTTGCTGCAGCCAAAACCACAATCATTTCTGCTTTAAACTGAACATAATAAGGTATCTGTCTTCAAATTTGTGCGCTCAAAGCAATAAAATTTGTATATAACAAAATTAATCATTTTAAGCAAATACTATATGTATTTAAAATGTATTTTTTCTTTGTTTTTTAAGAAAAAGTGAGCAAAAAACCCCATAAATCAGATGATGATTGTAAGTGGATGCGCTTCTAAAGCTATATTTATTTCTTGGCGTTCATAAAACGCACAAACATGCAGCTTTGTGTTCCTGCAAACGTCTGTTGAAACTCATGAACGCTGCGTTTGGACCCTGCTTGTTTCTGAAGCTTACAGGTGTGTTTCTGCTGGTTCATGCTGGCTTTAAAGGGGCCCTTTCTGAACTTTGGAGCAGCGTTGGTATTTTTTTGTCTGTCAGTCGCCCACTCTGCACCCCCCCTCTTTGAACGCAGCATCCTCCCTTCATCTCTTCCTCCGCCTCAGACTCCGACCCCGTCCTGCACTCGGACGAATGATGGACGCCTTTGAAATGCGTGTCGCCGTCATTCATCACTTGCCAGGTTCAACATGAGCTACAGCTGTAATGCAGCTGATTAAAAGTCGCACATGCTCATGTACAAGCGCTCATGTTGTGTCAGGAGAAGGGCGGGATCAATTTTTCAGCCCCCTGGTGTCCATTTAAATATTTTCAGAGTGACATTGGAATACTAATCGAATGAGTTAAATTCCCAGATGTTTCGGTTCTTAAAGGTCAGTGCAGGAGCTGCAGATGTGGCCCCCACTGTCGAGCAAACTAGAGCGCTCCAGAATACGTGATGAGATGTTTTGGTTGAAGCCAGACTACAAATTAGCCCAGAGATAAAAGCTTGTTTCCATTTTGTGGTTATGGGGGATTTAAACATGAAGGATTTTACTTGCTATTGACTCTCTGAGAGGATAAATTGGACCGAGAAGATTTTCTAAGATTGACGTGAAGCTGCATCTATGGTAATGCAGTGAGCCGTCCCCTACAGTTTCAGTGATGCAAACGTGGCGCTCTAAAAACATCAATGTGCAGTAGGTCTGCCACGATTATTGAAAGTTATAACGTCATTCTTTAAGCTTTTTGGACTTTTTTTGGTCTTTATTATGAATTTTTAGGCTATTTTGGAGTTTAGCTAAAATTTCAGCTAAATGCTTGCAATTTTGGCTAATTTATGCTTTTTTTGTTTTTTAGGCTATTTTTGAGTTTAGCAAATAATTCAGCCACATGCTAGCTATTTTGGCTAATTCAGATTTTTTGTTTTTTAGGCTATTTTGGAGTTTAACTAAAATTTTAGCTGCATGCTAGCTATTTTGGCTAATTAAGGCTTTTTTTTTTTAGGCTATTTTGGAGTTTAGCTAATATTTCAGCTGCATGCTAACTATTTTGGCTAATTTAGACTTTGTTTCTTAGGCTATTTTCGAGTTTAGTTAATATTTCAGCTGCATGCTAGCTGTTTTGGCTAATTTAGGCTTTTTTGTTTTTTAGGCTAATTTGTATATTAGCTAATATTTCAGCTGCATGCTAGCTATTTTGGCTAATTTAGGGTTTTTTGTTTGTTTGTTTTTTAGGTTATCTTAGAGTTTAGCTAATATTTCAGCTGCTTGCTAGCTATATTTGGTAATTTATGTTTTTTTTGTTTTTCAGACTATTTTAGAGTTTAGCTAATAATTTAACTACATGCTAGCTATTTTGGCTAATTTAGACTTTTTTGTCTTTTAGGCTATTTTGGAGTTTAGCTAATATTTCAGCTGCATGCTAGCTATTTTGGTTAATTTAGACGTTTTTGTCTTTTAGGCTATTTTGGAGTTTAGCTAATATTTTAGTTACATCCTAGCTATTTTGGCTAATTTAGAAGTTTTTTTGTTTCATAGGCTATTTTGTGGTTTAGCTAATATTTCAGCTGAATGCTAGCTATTTTGGCTAACTTGGACTTTTTTCATTTTTTAGGCTAATTTGGAGTTTAACTAACATTTCAGCTGCATGCTAGCTGTTTGGGCTAACTTTTGCTTTTTTCAGGTTTTTTTTTTTTCAGGCTAATTTGGCATTTAACTAATATTTTAGCCGGCTCTCAGCTTCAGCGTTTTCAGCTATTAGCTTCAGCGATTTCAGTTATCAACTTTAACTTTTTTATCCATAAATTTCAGCATATTCAGCGGCCAAATTCAGCTTACAGCATTCATACTGGCATTATCGCAGGTAATATTATATATCTAGTTTTTAGTTTGTTTAAAGCTAACGATAGCTAAGATGTGTCCTTTACATCCAGTTTGGGCATGACCCGATTAGTTGAGTAATCAGAAAAATAATCTGTGATTAGTTAAAATAATCGTCTGTGACACCACTCGTGTGCAAATACAGGAACTAAAAGAAGACAAAAGCAGTTCGGTTTTGTCTTAACACAACACACATTTGCTGTAGTTGAATCTACACATTAAGGAGATCTCACATTTCTGTTATCATTTTTTTGGTGATAAATTTCCCAGAATCCTCTTGTTTTATTGTCCGTCTCCCAGGAGATGCTTTGTTAGTCACTCGCTCTGTTTTCTGGCCTTTATCCATCTGGTGCCGGCTCGGAGGCCAAAGTCCCCGCCGCTGCAATCGCTCCTCTTTAGCCGGCCAGCTCACAGAGGACCTTTGCTCTGACACTTCTAATGCAGAGAAAGCAGCTCATGCAGACCGACATGCAGCTCTTTGGAGGAAATTCCTACCAGGAGATAAATACAAGCCAGACCAGACCATCTCTTAGATAAAGTTACAAATTCTTCTCGCCTGAAGTCTTTCTTGCCTGAAGCAAAAGGCGAAGACGGCTCTCTGGCATTACCAATGCAGCAGACGGTGTTTTGCAGAGTAATTATGGTACATGTGTGAGCTATGCCCTTTTTCCCTGTGCAGTTTAGCTTTACAAATGAGAATTTTCCCCTCAAATTCGGCTTTGGAGTTCCTGTTCAACAGGAGAGCTGCAGGCTCAAACGCAGGCTAAACTTGTTTAGAAAAATGTTTCATAATTGCTCTCAAAGATGAGCTGCTAAACGCAATTGGACCCCCTCTGCTAAGCCTGTTAGCCAAGGAATTAGGCTTTTTATTTATTTAGTGTAGTAAATATTTAAAATATTGCTAAAAAGCATTAAAACGCAACTGTAACTGCTTCACTTTTGTAGTATTGGATGTTTAAAAATAAAAAACCTCCCTGTATTTTGGATTTTTTTAAGTAAATTTAATTATGTTTGTTTTAACTTCTGATTTTAACAACTTATGCACATTTTAGTTAGTTTTTAAATGACTATGTGATGCTGTTTTTATTTATTTATTGTAAATAAATGAAGAAATTGTGCACTTTGTATTTATTAGTTGCAATTTTTGTTACTTTTTAAAAATTATTTTTCATTTTTATTGAAAGATGCACCTTCTTAAGAGCACTTTTAAATGTCATTGTGATAAATAAAGTGTTTACCTCAATTTAACTATCTGTTGAATTAAATTAATTCATAATTTTTGCCATAAACTTGAAAGGATAAAAGAAAAATTGATTTTTCTTGATACATTTTTAATCCAAAATGAATGAAAAATATGAAAAAAAGTTTAATCAGTAAAATTAACCTGAAATTATTTTAATTGATAAAGACTAATTACCTCTGCTCCACAGAGATAAGCCACACTTTTTAAAGCCAGGTGCCCTGTTGCACAGCCAGCAGCAAGGCCCATACCTGTGGATCATAGCGCATCCATCACAACAAAGGTTGTGTGTCGGTTTTGTGGCATTTAGGCTCCTTAAAGGACATTTGTTGCTTTCTGTGATGAATAATCCAACAGCTGGTTTGGCGTTCCCAGCAGCCACTGGGGCACGATCAGTCACATTCATCATGAAAGGAAGGGCCATTTACCCGACGCTCAGGTACGCGTCCACAAAGGAGTTTGCTGTCAACAGCGCTGTCAACACTTTGATCGGAAGAGAAGGTTAATATAGGTTTATAGTTGAGGAATATTGCTTTTTCTGTTTCTGTTCTGCAGAGAGAAGTGTTAATTAGGGAGGAAAGATAGAAATGAGGGGTTCAAGGCGGGGGTGGAGGGGACATAGAGCTACAACTCCCAAAGGACCCCTTCCCATCAACCCACTCTGCATACATTACCAGTCTGCTCAAATTCATTCACCAGGCAGTAATAAAGCTGTTTATCATGTCTTGTTTTGTAAATTAGTATGTACATATAAATGTTCCTATGTGAGCATTTTATGAGGATTCATCCTAATCTGATATAATTGAATTATTTATTGTTGTTTTTAGGCTAAATAAAAAAAGTAATTTTCTACAACTTAGTTTCTGCAGATCTGCAGTAGTTCAACAGAAATTCTCCTTTTACTTGTGGGTGGGAGTAAGCCTGCCCTCATTTCCCATCATCCCTTTGTTTGCAACCTAACATAACCGGTGCAACAAAAATAGCCAGGAATATCGGAGCAATCCAGCCGTACAATTTGGAACCAGGTGTCAGCTCAGTCGAGGAAAATTAAGACGTTAATGGATCTATTTGTCTGCAAGTGGATGCATCAGAATGGAGCAGAGCAACAAGCTTGTGAAATGCTGTTTGTAGTTGCAACAACTGCAAACTTTTTCAAATGACACGTTTTCATCTGCTCCCAATTCACAACAATTGGAATAAAGAAGTTCTCTGAAATGCAATCTTTTTTTTTTTTTTTTACTTTATTGCCTTAAAATGCAGAAATACAGGCAATTAACATAAATCTAATAAACACAAGGCAGCGATGCGTACACACACATTTATGTGCTCGGGTAAAAATTGACCTGTTTTATGAGTGGAAACACACAGATATCTATATATCCATTAGTGCTAACACAAATGACTATGTTAACAGTCGACTAATTACAGATTTTTTTTTTCTTTTAGTCGACTAATCGGGTAATGCGCAAAATGGATGTAAAGCACAAATCTTAACCATCATTAGCTTTTAACTAACTAAAAACTATATATATAGCATTACCTGTGATAATGCTAGTGTGAATGCTGTAAACTGAATTTGGCCGCTGAACATGCTAAGCTGAAGAGGCTGAAATTGATAGCTGAAAATACTGAAGTTGATGACCAACTAAAATATTAGTTAAATCCCAAATTAGCCAAAAAACTTGAAAAAAAAACTAAGATAGCCAAAACA